>NC_136270.1:64639121-64839319 GCF_964187855.1 Myxine glutinosa | reverse complement strand
ATATATATCTATATATATATATATATATAGATAGATATATATATATATGTATATATATATATATATATATATATATATATATATATATATATATAGATATATATATATACAGGTAAGTGAAAAAGTAAGTACACCCCATGTAAAGTTGACTTTTTCAACATATTTCAACATACAGCTAGTTGATCTTCATTTCAACAATATTGATCGATAAAGGTGATATAATATAACAAATATCATGAAACATTTACATTTTGTAGTCCATTGTATAATTTAAATAAACATAAATGCAAATTTCGCATGTGGAAGAAGTAAGTACACCCTTGGCTCTAATAGGTGGTATTGTCCCCTTTGGCAGGAACAACCTCAAGTAGACGTTTCTTCTTACTGTCCACCAGTCTCTGACATCGACTGGGAGAAATTTTTGCCCAATCCTCCATGCAGAATTCTTTCAGCTGTGCGATGTTTGAGGGGTTTCTTGCATGCACAGCCCGTTTAAAATCCCCCCACAACATCTCGATGCGATTTAGATCTGGGCTTTGACTTGGCCATTCCAGAACCCTCCATTTCTTTCTTTTCAGCCATTCCCTGGTGGATTTACTGGTATGTTTAGGGTCATTGTCATGTTGCAAGGTCCACCTTCGGTTGAGCTTCAACTTTCCGACAGATGGCCTCACATTATCCTCAAGCACCCTCTGATACAATGAAGAATTCATAGTGGATTCTATGATGGTGAGCTGCCCCGGCCCTGATGCAGCAAAGCTGCCCCAAACCAAAATATTTCCACCACCAGGCTTTACAGTTGGTATCAGGTTCTTGTGGTCAAATGCTGTCTTTGGTTTTCGCCAAACATGTCTTCTGGTACTGTGGCCAAATAGCTCTACCTTTGACTCATCTGTCCAGAGCACATTGTTCCAGAAGTGCTGGTCTTTGCCTCGGTTTTCATTGGCAAACTTTAGTCTTGCCTTGATGTTCTTTCTGGACAGCAAAGGTTTCCTCCTGGCACACCTCCCATGTAGATCAAATTTGTGCAGCCTCTGTCTAATGGTAGACTCATGCACTTTGACATCAACAGTGGCAAGAGCTACCTGTAGGTCCCGTGATGACATTCTGGGGTTCTTAGAGACTTCTTTCAGCATCTTGCGGTCTGCTCTCGGGCTGAACTTGCTGTGGCGGCCTGGCCTGAACAAGTTGGCAGTTGTTTGGAATCTGCTCCACTTGTAGATGATCTTCCGGACAGTCGAATGATTGATTTCAAATTATTTGGAGATCTTTTTAAATCCCTTCGCATACTGGTAGGCATCTATAACCTTCTTTCTGAAGGTCTGAGAGAGCTCTTTTGATCTCGGCATGGTGACGCCTCACACTTCAACAACAAAGAGCAAACCAAACTAAATGTCTGAGATCTAAATAAGACAGGTTCCTCCAAGATCCTCTCTAACGATGTTCTAATCATTTGCACCTGAGCTGGTGCACCTGATTCTAATTTTAGGTATTTGAAGTAGTGATAAATGTAGGGGTGTACTTACTTTTTCCACATGCGAAATTTGCATTTATGTTTATTTAAATTATACAATGGACTACAATATGTAAATGTTTCATGATATTTGTTATATTATATCACCTTTATCTATCAATATTGTTGAAATGAAGATCAAATAGCTGTTCGTTGAAATATGTTGAAAAAGTCAAAACTTTACATGGGGTGTACTTACTTTTTCATGTGACTGTATATATATATATATATATATATATATATATATATATATATACATATATATATATATATATATATATATATATATATATATAATTAGGGTGGTGCTCAAAATAATTTTTTTTAAATATTTACTGGGACATGGCTTTATGTTGTTCCTTTTGTTCCAAAATGAAAAGACACCAAATAGGAAAGCAATCTGATTTTATTTAGGGGTGCCACATCAGCCTTCAAACTAAAGGTGTCTACAAAACTTTTCTATATATGGATCGAAAGCAAAATCCAAGATGGCCGCCTTGCGTCTTCCACTTTGTCAATTCGCATCACTTTCCCGACGGGGGGACCTAGGCGTAACGCTTGTTTATTTCCCATCTGGGCAATATCTCAGGCACCTTTTGAGCTGGGAAGCTGATATTTGGACATGACAATGACCAAGTGATTTGGCTCTAAAGGGTATTTTTGATTTATTGATTAATCAATTAATTGATGAATTATTTATTGATTAATAAATAATTATTTAATTTTTTTATTAGTGACTCATTTAGTTAAATTTCTAAAAGTTACATCTTCGGATGAAGCACTTGTGGTTTAGTTATGCGATTAGCCAATTGATGAAGAAAATATTTTGTGACAATGTTTTATTGATTTTAATTATGCAATTAATCAATCAAATATTGTGCACCTCTCCTTCCAAATAGTCTTCATGAGCTGCACGGCGGTATTGCTGGGCGCCAGAGGCGCCCCGGCTAGGGTGGTGCTCAAAATAATTTTAAAAATATATTTACTGGGACATGGCTTTATGTTGTTCCTTTTGTTCCAAAATGAAAAGACACCAAATAGGAAAGCAATCTGATTTTATTTAGGGGTGCCACATCAGCCTTCAAACTAAAGGTGTCTACAAAACTTTTCTATATATGGATCGAAAGCAAAACCAGAAGTTTGTTTTATGAAAATCCACCCTCCACTCACTTTCTTTGTATTCTAGCAAACACAAGTTACAATAGCTGCACAAATAGCACTATATTGCTATGAAAACTCAAATTCAATGATAACAATCCAAATGTTCAGTTCATAAAATGAACAGACACCATATCACATAATATTAAAAAACCCAAATATAATGAGAAATGTAACTCCTATTTCTGGGCCTGTTTCACCACTGTTGCCTTCTTGGCATCGGGGTACATCTTCCTGTGAGCAGCAACAACTTGGAGCAGAGCTTGCTTTTGCTCTTCATCCTTTGTAAGGAGCTTATTGTAGTCTTGTATCAATGCGACACCCCTTTCTGCCATGTCGTTCACCACGACTAAGCCACTGTCGGCTTTCTTTGCTTCCTGAAAGCTGGTTTCTTGCTCCCATGAACCAGGATCCTTATCCATCCAATCAGTTGGGGTCCCTAGGATGCTGAAGAAATGCTTGGTGTGTTTTGTTATGAGGCCAGCGATTGACAGGGAGGTTCCTCGTTTGATAGCTGGTCTCTTTGGAGAGGGGTTTTCACCGTCATTTTTCAATGCTTCAATCATATTGATCTTGCTTTCTTTGTCAATTCTGGTGTCAAAGAATGCAAATGCCACTAGTACTGGGCTCATGTACCACGTGTGGCGGCCAAGTGCCTTCAAGGCTGCCTGAGCCATCTTCTGATTGATTTGTTCAAACTTTTCCAACTTCTTGAAGAGGTTAATGTCATTCAGGGGAGCCTCAATAGCTTGTGGAGCCCAAAACCAAGCCTGTACATACACAAGGCAGACAAAAATGTTGAAGGCTCGGAGTTCTCTCGCCTCTCGAAGTGTCAAGTGGAACTCTGACCGAAACATGAACACCTGTAGTGAATATAGTGCTTTTGCCATCCATCTGGCTCTGTGCATTGCTCCTGGAGCCATGATCCGGATTCCACGAGGTGGGATTCCTCCCATGTAGATGACAGTCAGTTCTAGGAGTTCACGATAATCATCTCGTGGCTGCTGATCTTTCAAACACACAAGAGCAAATTCCAGAGCTTCATCCATCATGTCATTGTTCTGTGCAAACTCAGCTGCCGTATCAGGATCTGTGAATCCATTTTTTGGTTGGTGATGGGCAATGGACGGCCACTCCGCCTGAAACCGCTTAAAAAGCTGGATGTCAGGGCCTGATGAAGGACCGAAAAGAGTGGTGAAAACATCTCCCAGAATGATTTCGTGCGCATGATGGCAGCAAGCCAAATGAATTAGTTCAGTCTGTAGCTTCTTTTCAATGAGGACAGCAGCCCCTCCACGAACACCTGAATTGCTGGCCGTTGTGTCAAAAGACAAAGCCTTCACCTTGCCCACAAGGTTCCAGCTCTTCAGTGTGTCCACTACAGCGGTTGCCATAGCTTCTCCTCCCCCGTCAGGTAACTTGGGAACATTCAACAGCTGCTCCATTCCATGGTACTGGTTGGACACAAGGATTGGAAGACGATCCACCTTCACATGCACAAAATTTCCAGTGACATCGGGAAGAAGCTTTCCATCCCAATGGACCACTAAAGGACCCTGCACATTATGATGAAATGCTTCTTTTATTTCGTCCATGGTTTTGCATCGATGCATCATGCGATTCCGCCGCACTGTCCATCGGTTCAGTGCCAGCTCTGCAGGATCCCATCCTACTGCACTACAAATGGATGCCAAGTTGTGGACAGCCATTCGGTCACTTGTTTTCGTACGATCCAAAGAAGCTGCGACTTCAGGAGTGACAATGTTGATAGGCCTTCTTTTCTTGGGACGAGATATCCCACCATCAGATGATGAAGAACCAGCCTGTGCCGTGGTCTCAGAGTCAGAGTCTGAGTCTGTGACTTCCATAGCAGTAGCACCCTTCATGACCATTTCCTGTCTCTTATTTTCCTTCTCTGCCTTAGTCTTCTCCTTTTCTTCCCTTTCTTTCTTTCGCTTCGTTTTTGCTTCCAACACAGTGTCTACAGATCCCATTGAAGCCTTCCTCTCTGAGAATTGATCGTGAAGAAACTTCCTGTCCTCGGGGTTGGTGATTATGGCCTCCGAATCTGCATGCCTAAGATCAAACGTCTTCTCCAAGGAGGCCTTGAAGGATGCTTCCTTTTTCTCTTGGGTCGCACCACCCCGCTTTGCACCTTTTTGGAGGCTCCTCCATTATTCATATAGCCTCTCCAAACGATGGATGCAGTGCTGCTTCGTCGTTGTAGGTAGGTGAGCTTTTTCCCAGAACTTCACAACCTCTTCAATGGTGAGGGTTGCACTCTCCCGGGCAGTGCGATTCTCCTTCTTCAGGTGATGGAAAAACAGGACAAGAGATTGATGCACAGTCGGGAGCTTGGCACCTTTGATGGCATCTCCAGAAGTGGACCCAATGAGATACACATTATCCTGAGCCCGAGTTTTCAATGAAACACTAGTACTAGCACATGCCATATCTGCAAAATACGCAAGAATGTGGGTAAAATCCTGTTAATTCTTACTCCACAGGGTCACTCTCTACAAAAGAGCCACAGTCAATAAGTTAGGCCTACATATTACACACTAAAAAAGCGTACCCCTGACCCCGGGAACCTGTACAAAACATGCATGAAAATTGCCCAGATAGTGATCATAGGAAGTCTCAAAACTGTATGTATAATATATTGTATATAACTATATATATAATGTATAATGTGTATTTATGTATATTTATTATTTAATGTATATTTTATGTATAAATTTAATGTATATTTAATTATAATGTATATATATTGTATAACTATATATTTATTTATTATATTTAAATTTTAATATATTATATTTATTTTTAATATATTATTTAATGTATTATATTTGTCTATATTTGTATAATTGTCGATCGTATAATTGTATATATAATGTATAATATAATATATATTATTATTATTTAATGTATATTTACTATATATTTATTTTTTATATTATATTTAATGTATATATATAATTATGTATTTATTTTGTGTATATACAGCCCAAAAAATGGGAAATCCTATTTTTGCATGGGGGAAAATTCATCACTGATGTGGCACCCCTAAATATTATTGGATTCCATTCAAATTTGGTGTGGTTTCCTTTGACACCATAAGGAACAAAAATAGACCATGTCCCGGAGAAAATCTGCATTTTGATTTTTTGAAGCCCACCCTAATATATATATATATATATATATATATATATATATATATATATATATATATATATATATATATATATATACTGTATATATATATATACAGACTTGGCATTTAATATGGAATTTTTTTTTTTTCTTGACTTGGGTTTACTTTATTCACACAGTATATCAATGTGGTGAGTTTCTTTTACACTTTGGTGATTTATTTGTTAAAAGAACCATGTCACTGATTGTCTGTCGCAGCAAGGTCAACAACAGGATTATATCACAGGTGGCGCGGCAAAATGTACGGACAGGTGCATTTGATGATTGGCTTCACAGTCGGGTATACAAGGGTTGTTGCGTTCTGTATTAGTGGAAAACAACTGCTGCACGTCTCCAAAAGTTATTGCCGCTTCCTCTGGAGATGGTCCGTCAAGTCGACAATGCTGTTTGTCATGGAGTGGTGGCTTTACGAAATTACGGCATGAAACAGCATGCTATTGCTCGGCAGTATGGCATCACTCAAGGTCAGCTGTCAAAGATCCTGAAACGAAATGCTCAGTGGGGTGTCCCTACTCCAATACCGAGGCCAGGACATCCCCGCAGAACCACAAGGAGGGATGATCGCCAGCTGCACCGGTTAGTCCGCATTGGCCATACCAAGTCAGCTAATCGGCTTAGGGCTGAGTGGCAGCAACTGACAAATGTGCCTGTATCCAGAAGGCTAGTCAACCAATGACTGGTTCAAGCAGGCTATCGTGCCAGGCGTCCCCTGAGAAAGCCAGGCCTGACCAGACAACACCGCCAGCGCCGATTGCAGTGGGCCAGAGAGCACCGTCAATGGCAGGCAGGACACTGGAATCACGTGATCTTCAGTGACGAATCTAGATTTCTGGTCTATCATCAAGATGGCTGCGTCCGAGTGCGCAGACAAGTGCACGAAGCCTACAACAAAGATTGTATTGTGCCAAGAGTCCAAGCTGGAGGTGATGGGGTGATCATTTGGGCTGCTTTTCATGCAGGGGGCAAAACTGACCTAGTTGTTCTGAATGGAAACCTGAACCAGTTCAAGTACAGGGCCATTCTGGAAGAAACATTGCTTCCATTTGCTCGTGCAGCCTTTCGAGGAAACTTTGTCTTCCAAGATGACAATGCATGGCCTCATCATGCTCGCATGATCCAACACTTTCTTGTTGACCGTGGTGTAGAGCATATGGAGTGGCCTGCCATGTCCATGGATATGAATCCGATAGAGAACTTGTGGGCAGAATTAACGCGTCAAATCGACCACTTGGACCAGCAGCCGACCTCTGTGCATGAATTGCAGCAGGCTATTGTCACTGCATGGCAAGCGATTCCTGTCCAAACCTTGGCAAATCTCGTGAACAGCATGCCTCAACGTGTACGTGCTCTCCTGAATGCTCGTACGGGTTACACGAAGTACTGAACTGTAATTTTACTGTCCGTTATCCCAGTCGTAATTTAACTTTTGTTTTTGTTTAAAAAAATTTTGGCTAATGTGCAAAATAAAGAGATACTTCTGGAAAACGTACAGAAGTTTAACACAGTACTGTCCATGAATTGAGTTCGATATCAGTTTACATCACTTTCAAGGATCAATTTATTTGTTTCGAAATGTCAAATGTGCTTTTCGTTTCTTTTAAAGGTCACATTAACAAAATCTAGAATAATTTCAACATAATTCCAATGAACTTTTGGTTCAAGACATCTTGAAAAGTAAGTTCACCCCCACAAAAAAAAAATTCCATATTAAATGCCAAGTCTGTATATATATATATATATTTCTAAGGGGTCTGAAGTGTTTTTAGGGTCATCAAGGGGACTGAAGTTTTAAAGAATCAAGGCCCTTAAAGGGACAAATGAGGTCTAAAGATATCTATGGATGAAAGAGCAAAAGGGGACAAAAGTGTCCAAATGGTCTTAAAAAGTCAATTGGTCTCAAAAGTGTCGAAGAAGGTGTATATGTCTCAAAAGGGTCGAAATGGGTATGAAGGGGTCGAAAGGGTGTCTAAGGGGAGTAAAGGGTCAACCGTATCTAAGGAATGTAAAGGGTCAAAAGAGGTCGAAGGAGGGTAAAGGGTCTAAAGGATGCAATGGAGTGAAGCTGTAAGAAATTACCTCGGGTTATTAATTAAATTAACTCGTGAGTGCAACTTAGCAATAACGGGCCAAATGACCTCCTCTTCACCGTATAAAGCCCTATTAAGGTACATCATGGTTAAAGCTTCGTTGTGAGTAACTTTGGGAGCTCAAAGCAGTATGATCACAAACAAACAGCAAAACTACAACTCACGTTGTTGTGATGTGGTTGTTGGAGGGTTCACCCCTTGGCATGTGGCGGTTTGTCGATGGTATCATGTGGGTCATTTTTTGTACAAACGATTTTTTCACCCTTGAGAGTTATGTTGTTGGATGAGCAGTAAAATTCCCTTTAAATCTATGTCTCGGTTGACTTTGTACTATTTTCGGTTTTTGAATAATGAGTGAATTTCAGAGGTCACGTGACTCCTTCTTTGCCGAACTTCCTGATCATGGTAATGCTTTAATTACTCCCGCCAGGGAGTAATGCATTCGATCGTGTCTGTGTGTGTGTGTGTGTGTGTGTGTGTGTGTGTGTGTGTGTGTGTGTGTGTGTGTGTGTGTGTGTGTATGTTCGTGTGTTTGTGAACAAGATATCTGGAAAAGTTCTGAACGGATTTGGATGAAAGTTGGTGGGATGATTGCCCTTGGGATAAGGAAGAAATGATTAGTTGTTGGTGAAGCTCAGGATATTATTCCGGATCCAGGAATTTTTGGGGGGAATTTTTTTGGGAAAGACTTTTTCTGTTTTACTGCATTAAAGCTTTTATTCTTATTCTTAAATGATGTTTTTCTCCTATAATTCCGAGATATATCAAAATAAATTCTCTGACAGTTAGGGCTTACTTTCTTTTTCATTTATTGTTTTGGGGAGAGGGGATGTTAAACAAAACGTATTATTCCAACTAAACCCACGGGAGTATGCGCTCTACTGAGTGGCGTTCTAGTTAAGAGTTGTTTTTCACATCCGATAACATATTTGATGATCGGAAGTCACAATCTCACCAATTATATTGGTATCCATGTTGAAATCAGATAAAAATTGGGCTTTTTATAAAGCTTTGTATATGTGAATCAACCCTTGGAGATCATGGCGACAGATGCTCGGATGTCTAAAAATTATGAATTGTGAGAAAATAACTGTTTTAAACCCATACTTAGGTGCAGGGTTTTAAAAGATGTTATCCTATAAAGTTTTGTGGCGATTAACCTTGGGAGTTCACAAACTTTTGTGAACTAGGTTCACAAACAAACAAACAAACGGACATTTTGCTTATATATATATATATATATACAGGGTGTCCCAAAACCTTACCCACCCCCCACCCCCCCCCCCCCCTGCCCAGCTCTAGTCGCCACTGTACAATGGCGGGCATATAGCGGGAAGGATCATTCATTTGACATCTCAAATACCAAATTTCATAATGATCTAATGAGCCTTTCTTGTTCTGTTGCAGATTTTGTGAAGTGATGTCGTGGTCGGGTGATTCCGAGAAGAAAAGGTGGATATGCCGCATCATGGCTATCGCGTTCCGAGTCGCCAGGGATCAGACGCCGGGAACCATATCCCGATCCTGGGTTGCCAAGTACCTGAACAGGTCTGAGGACTTCGTCAAACGCAATTGGAACCGTGATCCCTTCGATTGCGAGATGGACAGCCGGCCCGAACAGACAGCACAATGTTTGTCTCAGGAAAGCAGGGATATCATCATCGAGTCGCTTGCCAAGGAGAAGAAAAGCATTCGAGGGCTCCAAAAGGAGATTGAACGGGTTCGAGGGAAGAAGAAGAGCTTATCAAGTATCCACAGGTTCCTTCAGTCCATTGGCGCAAAGGCTTTTCACCAAATTCCAGCACCGAAGCTGACGGAGAAGAACGTCGAGGATCGAATGTGGTTTTGTGAGATTTTGAGCGAGTGGACCTCTGATGATTTTCTTTTCCTGGCCCCTTCTGATGAATTTTTCATTTATGAGGCTCGACGTCCCAACTTCCAGAACGACAGAATTTGGGCTCTTCACAATGATGACATTCCACAAGAACTCAAGATTCGAGAGAAATCGAAGACAGCACGGTGCGTTGGCGTCTTCTTGATGTTCACAGCGAAAAGGCTGATGTGGGTCATCAAAGAGCAAGGACAATCATGGAACGGCAAATACCTCCGAGACGTTGTGCTGACTCGCCATGTTATTCCGTTCTTACTGAACCCAGAAAATGTCGTCAGCATCAAGGAGAGCACGTTTCTGCACGACCGAGGCCCGTGCATGAGCGCACTGGCGACCCAGAATCTTCTGAAGGCGAACAAGGTCGATTTTTTCGGAAACGATGAGTGGCTGGGAGCATCGCCTGACCTCAACGCCTGTGAACATTTGGGGGCGATACTCAAGGACAGAGTTAAACAACGCCTCCAGAACACCAGGGAAGAGCTTCTCACTGCTTTGACTAACGTCCTCGAAGAAATGGAGTTCGATCGTGACTTGTTTGTGTCTCTTTTGGAATCCTACCCCACGCATTTGGAGGCAGTTCGGTCGGCGGGCGGTGGGCACACCAAATATTGAAGCAAAGCTTTGAAACTGTGCACATGAGATGTCGAATAATAAAGCTTTTTCCCCCTATTCATGGTTTCTCCCTACCTCTCCTACGTTGGGCTGGGCAGGGGGGGGGGGGGGGCTAAGGTGTTGGGACACCCCGGATGTATATGTATATATAAATATATTGCGGTTTTGCAATAAAGGCAAACCCCCTATAGCTAATTGCATGACAACATGTAGCCTGTAGTAGTTAGTTATTTCTTATTAAATGTAAAGATTAGCTCCCCTCCCAATGTTTAGTAATCCACACCAATATGCGTTGAGTTAGGCAGGATTTCAAATCTCCGTGTGGTTGAGGGAAGACGGTTTTCATGTGCAGGAAGGCGTGGCTAAAAGAACAGGGCATGTGACCATCAAGCGACCAATGACAGGTCACCAGCAGGCGACCAATCAGGTTGAGCCTACGTCACCAGCGAGCGACCAATGAGGAGTCGTGGACACGTCATCGGCAGGCGTCCAATGGTGGGTTGTAAAACCTTCCCAAATGAAAGAGGGAAGGAGGAATGAAACCTTCCTAGGGGGAGGCAGGGCTGAATGACCGCACGTGACCAACCTCGGCCAATGGGAGGCCATGGAACCTTCTCAAGGAACATTCCACTGGACAAAGGTCCGTGCCCATCGTCAGTCGCTCTCTCTTGGCATTCATTTCTCTCGGCGTTCATCTCTTGGCGTTCATCTCTCTCGGCGTTCATCTAGAAGCTGGCTGTCCGACATGCTGGTTAGTCTTTCCTGCGCTGCGATTCATCTGAGCTGGATCGTCGTTCGTGCGGACCTTCAAGCTGCGTGTCCTGAACGGCCTTGAGCTGCGCACGGGAGCTGGCGGACCCAAGTCAGCGGCACGTGCATCGGTACGAATTAACCCTTGCAATTCATTCCCGTCTGTGTGTGAAGGCGCCTGTTGGGATTAGGCTAGGTAATAATTGCGAAGTTAAGACTGCCTCTCGTCTCTTTGCCTTGTAAATAAAAGGCTGTACATTGTGTTCTTTTCAAACATGTTCGTAACGTCTATTCCATCATTGGCCTAGCATCGTCTGAAACCGAATTCGACGAGTCAATCAGGCCCATCAATCACAGAAGATAACGCCGCGACCCACACCGTGCAATCCGCTCGGCACACCATAAGGTGTGGGAACGCGAGGGTTCAATACCTGGACTTTCTGGCCGCATGTCTCGAAGGTATCTGAGATTCATTGACCAGCAACCCTTTGGCGTATGGCTGGGAGACTGGCGATTGGAGTTGCTTCGCAACTCGTTGACCACGAGTTTAGTCACGGGGTCACAAACCGCAATTTCAACGGGGTCATAAAACTCCCCCCCCCCCCCCCCCCCCCCGAGTCCGTCGACAGCCCTGGGATCCGCAACAATATATATATATATATATATATATATATATATATATATATATATATATATATATATATATATATATATATTAGTATCTGTAATTTTGGCGCTCTAACCTAATGAGGAACGTAATGACGTCATCGCCATGCATGTCCGCATTGCCTGCAAAGCTCCGGAGGGGCCATCTAGCAGTGCGTCATTACGGATTATAAATTCAGATACTGTCACAAGTGCATGCAAAACTCACAGTTACCGACCTGGTTTCGCCCTTGTTGGGGCATCATCAGGGCAACGCAGTGAGGCTTTCCATACACTTGTGACTCTGACAACCTTTCGGTTATATATCAGTCATTATGCGACTTCATACCATCACTCATCAGTGACTTCATACCATTTTCAATCCCACTCCTCCCTCCAGGTCTTTAAAACGGCTGTTCACCACCATCTCTTATCTTCCCCCATCCAAAACCTTGATCGTTTCTACTCCCGCTAATTTCACCACAGATCCACTTTTCTGAAATACCGACTTCTTTTTTGGAAGTCCCAGCTGTGTCCATGTATTTTTTACCTCTCCCACCCCCGCCTCCTCCCCCCAAGCCGTCTCCCTCCCACAGATCTCCCGATGTCCCTGCTCTCAAATGTTGTGTTTGTGTGCTTCTTCTTCTCTCCCCATCTTGTCTACCGCTCCCCTTATTATATAGCACCCCTTATTATATACTTTATGTGTCTGTTTTAATTTTTTGTGTGATAAATGTTTGCTCTTTCACAAGCCTCGATCCTGTATACAAAAAAAAAAGAAAAAAAGTGGAGAACCGCCAGTAAGGTGTCCCGTCCCATACAGCTGCTGCTGCACCTTACTGGGAGCGATAAGCACATATCGTCAGGTTCACTATGTTTTTTGTTCAAAATCATGGTAGATTAGCAAACCTATACATTTTTGGAAACGTTATTACATGGAAAATCAGAAAATCAATGTTTACATTTGCCAATTCCGACCAATTCGATTCGACCAATCGACCAATTCCATTCGACCAATTCGACCATTCGACCATTCGACCAATTACATCGATTCGATTCGATTCGATTCATCGAATTCGATTCGATCGACCATTGGACCAATTCGATTTGCCAATCAATTTGACCGACCTTTGCTTGTGTGGAACGGACTGTGAAAACGATGCGGACTATATTGTCGGATACGACACACAGGACAGTGATGACGAACTCTGAATGGCATATTCTGTAATCGTGTATGTTTGATGCCATTGACTGCCTGTGTATTTTGTCATTGACTGCCTGTGTAGATGTGAAGTTATACTGACCGCATGTGTATATATGATTTTGCTGACTGCCTGTGTATGTTTGGTGATATGAATTATTGTGACACATTTTGATGTTATTAACTGCCTGTACAAAATGATAACATGTATTTGATTATGCAACTTATCGCGAATATAAAGACAGTATTTTGCAATTCAAAACCTTTGATTCGTGTCTTACCATTCCCCATAGCACTAATTTGATACTTTCATTGGATTCCTTGTCCCTGAAAATAGAGGTTTAGTATATTTTAAAAAGTTTTTCGGGTAATTAGAGGCAGAAATAGAACAAAATATGTATTTTACAGTGGCCATTTTGAAAATCCAAAATGGCCGCCATACAGGTATCTCTCCAAATGTAAACATTGATTTTTAGTTTCCTTATGCTATAACCTTTCCAAAAATGTATAGGTTTGCTAATCTACCATGATTTTGAACGAAATATAATTTATTGACATAGTGAACCTGACTAATATAGTGAGTGGATACCAGAGATAATGTTGCCGTGTGGCAGGCGGTGCTTATCGCTCCCAGTAAGGTGCAGCAGCAGCTGAATGCGACACCTTACTGGCGGTTCTCCACTGATGGAATGAAGTCACATCATGACTGACATATATATATATATGGACAAAGAATTCTCAGATTCGGATTTGGCTCTTCACCAAAATCTAATCATTTCGTCCTTGTCACATGCCCAACCTCTCCACCAAATTTCCTCCAAATCCATCCACAAATGTTTGAACTAGAACGGCACTCGGTGGAGAGCATACCTCTCTCTACCTGGTTAGCCATATTACTAAATGGTGAAGAATCACTTTTAAAATTCAACTAGCTGGATCCGGATCTTTAGCCAAATCGAATCGAATCGTCCTTGTCAGACACCCAACTGGTCCACCAAGTTTCGTCCAAATCCGTCCACAACTTTTTGAGATGTCCTGCTATGTATCGTTTTTGGCCCTATCTCGCAATGGTGAAGAATCACTTTAAAATTCTAGTAGTCGGATCCGAATCCAGATCTTCACCAAAATCTAATCATTTCGTTATTGTCACATATGCTACATCCCTGCCAGATTTCGTCTGATTCTGTGCACAACTTTTTACCTCCGCCACCAAAGGTGGATGGAGGTTATGTTTTCACCCCTGTCTGTCTGTCTGTCTGTCTGTCTGTTTGTTACTTGTCAAAAATTTTTTTTTTGGACAAGTGTGTTGATCACTCCGGTTTGTGTGTTTTTTGTGTGTGTGTTTGTCTGTCCGCTCACTTATACTTGCCTACAGGTCACAATTTTAAACCGATCTTCACGAAACTTCACCAAATGGTAGAATTCGTTGTCCGACAAAATCCTATATATTTTTGAGGTCAAAAGGTTTGGCAAAAGGTCAACCACTTTTCTCAAATTTCTAAAATTCCCAATTTTCATCCGATTGATTTGAAATTTGAATAGGATTTACATATCGGCGAAGTGAATTCAACCACCAACTATTTTGCAGATCAACATAGGCCAAAAAGTCAACATAGGCCGAAAGGTCAAGCACTTTTTTCTGATTTATAAAATCCTCAATTTTCATCCGATTAACTTGAAATTTGAATAGGATTTTCATATCTGCAAACTGAATTCAACCACCAACTATTTTTTTTAGATCAAAATAAGCCAAAAGGTCAACATAGGCCTGAGGTCAACCACTTTTCCCAAATTTCTAAAATCCTCAATTTTAATCCGGTTGACTTGAAATCTGAATAGGATTTGCATACCAGCTTACTGAAACCAACCACTAACTATTTTTGAGGTCAACATATGCCAAAAGGTCAACATAGGCCAAAAGGTCAACATAGGCCTAATTTCTAAAATTGTCAATTTTCATCCAATTAATTTAAAATTTAAAGACAATATGCATATCTGGTCACTGAATTCAACCCCCAACTATTTTTGAGGTCAACATAGGCCAAAAGGTCAACATAGGCCAGATTTACAAAATTATCAATTTTCATCTGATTGACTTTAAATTTGAATAGGATTTTCATATCCACCGACTGAATTCAATCACCAACTATTTTTTTTAGATCAAAATAGGCTAAAAGGTCAACATAGGCCAAATTTCTAAAATCCTCAATTTTCATCCGATTAACTTAATTTGAAGAAGATTTGCATATCCGGTCACATAATTCAACCACCAATTATTTGTGAAGTCAAAAGGATGCTCTACTGATTGCCATTCTACTGTGTTCTCTTTTGCCAAGCGTCGCTCTACGAGTGATTTTTCATCTGTTTGTCCGTTTGTAAACAAGATGTCTCAAAAAGTTGCGGACGGATTCGGACGAAATTTGGCAGAGATGTCGCGTATGTGACAAGAACGAAATGATTCGATTTTGGTGAAAATCCGGATTCGGATCCGGCTACTAGAATTTTAAAGTGATTCTTCACCATTGGGAGATAGGGACAAAAATGATACATAGCAGGATATCTCAAAAAGTTGTGGACGGATGTGGACGAAACTTCTTGGACAGGTTGTGTGTCTGACAAGGAAGAATCGATTACATTTTGGTGAAGAATGTTTCTAAATTACATAAATTCTGTATTGTGATTTTCTGGTCTACTATGACATACAAAACGTAAACTGCTCACCAGGTGGAGGTATGCTCTCTACTGAGTGCCGTTGTAGTTGAGATATTTTCACAAACGGACAGAAAACAAACAGACAGGGGTGAAAACATAACCTCCATCCACCTTTGGTGGTGGGGGTAATAAGGACCTACAAGTCAAAAAAAACCATCAAGGCCTGGGAAACTTCCTAATGGGAGAGGAGGGTCAGGGTCACGACGGCCCATGGCCTAATTTGCTCGCTCCTGAATTGGCCGATTTGGTCCGGGTTGGGGGTGGGGAAGGGGGGATGTGGCACAGGCATGATGGGCCGATTGTCCTCTTGTGTCGCGATTTCCTTATCAAACATTCACATGTTTAAAGATCCTGTAGTTTCTGTGACTTCTTTTCTGTTATAGAAAGCTGTTAGATGTTTGTAATATATAAAAAGTTAGTTTTTATTCTTTTTTTTTTTTTTTTTTTTTGTTTTTTTTTTTGTATTGTATACAAGATCGAGGCTCGTGAAAGAGCTAAAACATTGCAGAACAAATTGCAGAACAAATTGCAAAAAATTGCAAAATTGCAAAAAATTGCAGAACAAATAAATAAACAGCACTCCAACGATGTCACAGGGAAAAAATTGAAACTTGATTGTGACATGCTGGATGGTGGGAAAGTTGCCATCTTAATCTGCCGATTATTGTAACGCTAAAGGAATACAAGACGGTACTTGTCGCAAATTCACAAGCATAACTAGCTTCACCCAAACATTAAATAAGGCAATGCGACCTCATTGCCTGACACGGAGCAAAAGGACCGTTCATGGTCGGATAAAATACCCTCAGGCATCGGACGCACCCAAACAGATAAACATTTCAGAAACGGGAGCAGCGATTTGTTATTTTAAATCATAAACGGCGCCGATGCGAGCCTACTATTGGCCATCCACGTGGCTTCATTCGGAAGTTTAAAAAGCCGTTGACATAATTTGTTCATTTAAATGAACATCGAACCAATCGGCGCGCGGGAATCCGGAAACACGCCTCCGCGCTCGAGAGTCGGACCAATGAGGGGCCAGGCGAGTGAAAAGAGGAACCAATCGGAAAGTAGCGCAGCAAGCCGACGCTGCGCGGGCCGTTTAAATCAGGAAATTGGCACCGGTGGTGGGATTGTTTGTTAACATGGGTGCTCGCAAAGGGGTGAACGTCCTGTCGGATTCGGATTCTTTCTGCATTGGAGATTTGAGTCCGAGGCGATGGAAAACCCTGCGTCAGGAAGCAGGGGAACAGTACAGCGAGCTGCAGCGGCTCGCGGTGGAGTCGCTCGTACATTCGGGCTTCGAGGGGTATCGCGAGTTCGTGCGGAAGGAGAACGTTCGTGAGTTTCTGAGCGACAACGAGAAGAGCGCGATCCTTTCGCGGGTCAGACGAGCGGACGAGGGGCCAGAGGGGCGACAGTCGCGGCGCGAGTCCGCGCTTCCCGCGTCGACCTATTTCCCAGAACAGTCGGACATCGAACCGCCCATGCTCGACCTCGGCTGGCCGGATTCCATTGCCGTGTACCGCGGTCCGTCCCAGGTCGACGTTTGCTTTGAGCCTTTCCTGGGTGCCGGTATTGGCAGCTGCCGACAGGAGATCCGCAAGCTCGTACGCTCGGCAAAGAAGGTAATTCACCCTGTCTGTCTGTCTATATCTATTATCTGTCTGTCTATATCTGTCTGTCTATATCTGTCTGTCTATATCTGTCTGTCTATATCTGTCTGTCTATATCTGTCTGTCTATATCTGTCTGTCTATATCTGTCTGTCTATATCTGTCTGTCTATATCTATCTGTCTATATCTATTATCTGTCTATATCTATTATCTGTCTGTCTATATCTGTCTGTCTATATCTATTATCTGTCTGTCTATATCTGTCTGTCTATATCTGTCTGTCTATATCTGTCTGTCTATATCTATTATCTGTCTGTCTATATCTCTGTCTATATCTGTCTGTCTATATCTGTCTGTCTATATCTATTATCTGTCTGTCTGTCTCTATTATCTGTCTCTATATCTGTCTGTCTATATCTGTCTCTATATCTGTCTGTCTACATCTGTCTGTCTATATCTGTCTGTCTATATCTGTCTGTCTATATCTATTATCTGTCTGTCTATATCTATTGTCTGTCTATATCTATTGTCTGTCTATATCTATTATCTGTCTGTCTATATCTGTCTGTCTATATCTGTCTGTCTATATCTGTCTGTCTATATCTGTCTGTCTATATCTGTCTGTCTATATCTGTCTGTCTATATCTGTCTGTCTATATCTGTCTGTCTATATCTGTCTATCTATATCTGTCTGTCTATATCTGTCTGTCTCTGAACACGATATGTCAAAAGGTTGTGGACGAGTTATGACAAAACTTAGTTGACGAGTCGGTTTGGTGACGAGAACAAGCCCATTCGATTTTGGTTCAGGTCCGAATCCAGATCTGGCTTATCAGTGGGATACAAAACGTAAACTGTTCACCTGGTGGAGGTGTGCTCTCTACCAAGTGCCGTTCTAGTTTGTCTGAACTTGTCTTCTGAGTTGTGCAGCTTCTCGTGTTGCGCCAATCCCCTTCATGCAAAATACCACGCCCCTTTTGGTTTGATTCTTGAAACTGAATCGAATTAATAACCATGCTGTGGGAGCGATGGGATGGAATTGGATGGATGGGATGATTGATTAAGATAGGACGACATGAGATGAAAGGGATAGGATGGGATGTCAACATGTAGATGGATGGGGGAATGGAATGAGGGATACCAATACCATGGATGTTTGATGACATGGTAGGGTGGGATGGGATGCAAGGAGATTGAATGGAATATAATATTGTTACCTTTATGGGAGTGTGGGGTCAGTAGTTATAATTTAGGGCTTTATAGTTATAGGATTTTGATGTATTCATGTTGTAATAGGACTTTTGGATACTTGTCTTAGGAGTTTGCGATTATGGTGAAGTTTTCTGGTGTGGCCAACTGGGTGGATGTTTATTTTCTTATTCCACCCCCTTTCTCCCTACCCTCCTCCCAACCCCCATCCCAACCCCCATCCCCCAAGCCTAGTTAGGGTAAGTTGTGTTGTTCTGTGTCCCGAGAGGAAGACGCTCTGAACCTTTCTGACACTGCCCGTTTACTGACGATGTCACTGTGGGGCAGGCAGCAGCTTCGGCCCTCTGCCATTTATCACGTGATTGGTGGACCCTCCAGTATGGTGGCATGCCATTGCCCTGTATTTCTTGGCTTTGCAGTTCCTTAGCCCCCCCCCCCTCTCCCTACCACTCAACCCATCCCCATTCACAAAGGTACGCAACGCTCCCAAGCCGCTCTATATCGTCAACTTTGACACCTTCAGCATGCAAGACAACCCACTGTCATTCCGGGGATGAACCGCTAGCCCTTTAGTTGTATCACCCAGTAGTGTGAATGCTTGACTGTGTTGGGTCTCGGGGGTGATTAGTTTATCACCCCATACATGCAGAGTGAAAAGCGGTTCAATTGCCCCACGAGCACGAAGCAAAAAGCTGGGTTAAGCAATTGGTTCATATCCGTCTGTCAGTTTACGATTGAGGAACAACTTTTTTGAATTGAATGTTCTATTTTTAAATCAAATTTCTACTGAATGGCATGTATTAGAAATAAATCAGTCAAGCACATATCAAGATTTCATTGACATGTGCAATGAAGATGGTTTGACTGTATTGCCTCTACAAAAACGTACTATGACTAGTGTTCAAGGAACTGCTGAAGTTAATGCTGCTGGTGATTCTGGCCTTGATGCACAACCTGAGACTGTATCTATAAACACGAGCTGCACTACGTGATACGTCAGGTGAAGCCCAGGAAAAGCGGTTTCACAATGTACTGGGCGGCTTTGATAAATGGGAATCACGCCTGGAATCTAGTGAAACATCTTTTTGGAAAGAAATCCAAAACATTTTTTATCCAAGGAGCGGATTGCTCAGATTCCTGGACATCTCACTCTCAAAAACTGCTCTCTTCTGATAATACGAGCCAACCGAACAACCCAATCAATCCCATTTTCGAGGTCAACTCCAACATTACATCTGGGATCTTTTCACCAGCATAACTTGACATGGCAATGAAACTTGGAAAAGCCCCCAATACCGATGTTATTCCAATTGAAGTTTGGCGACTTCCAAAGTTAAGAACGTACCGAGGAAACCGCCCTCCAGAATGGGGAAAGGCAGGTATTGTAGCAATACCAAATAAAGGAAATTGAACACTACCTGAAAGCTACCGTACAATAAGTTTAACTCAAACAGCAGCAAAAATCGACAATTTCCTCAACAGAATTCACCCTGATTTACAAAATATATGCGCAAATCAAGATGGTTTTAGGCACCTTTGATCTACATCTCACGTCCTGGCTGTTGGGTGCATCATTGAGGAAGTATGTAACAACCAAATGTGGCTGCTATCATCTTCTTGGACTTCAGGAAAGCCTTTGACTTCATTGACAGAAATAAACTTTTCCAAATTATACATGCATATGACATCCCTGAGTCGATTGTGAAGGCCATAAAAATTATGTATGAAGATACCTCTGCAGTGGTATTGGCTCTTGAAGGAGAAACTGCAACTTTTCAAATTGACTGGAGTTCTTCAAGGTGACCCGCTCGCTCCTTGCGTGTTTGCCATTGCCTTTGATTATGCCTTAAGAACTGTGATTGAAGACTGGGATGGTTTAACTCTCTCCCAGGAATAGAAGTAGACATCCATCCCAGCACATTTCTGGCCTTGACTTTGCTGACGACATGGTGCTCCTCTTGGACATATTAAACGAAGCTGAACTTCTACTGCACAAGGTAGAAACTGCTGCTCGGTCCATTGGTCTCGTACTTGATGCTGAAAACACCAAGCATATGCACATTCATCTTTCTGCTCGGTGTGCTCTACTTACAGTGGCTGCGAGCCCGATAGGGAGAGTGAATGACTTCAAATACTCCTGCTCCTATACTAACATGCAGCATGAGAATGTGGAAAAGCTCAGGCTTGGGCAGCAGTTCACTCCCTCCATAAAGTTTGGAGATCTGCAGCTCGCAGACAGGGCAAGTTAAGGGTCTTCAAAAGTACGGTTGAGGCGATCCTTCTCTATGGGTGTGAATCCTGGACCTTGACCAAAACATGTGAGAAATCATGGGATGGGACCTACACCCAATTGCTTTCTAAAGTCCACAACATTTCTTGCCAAGACCATATTGCTAACAAGGATCTATATGGTCCTTCTCCCTCCCCCATCTCTAATATTGAGGGAACACTGGCTTTGCCTTGCTGGTCATGTGATGCAACATGAAGAACATGCAAACAAAGTTCTACTTTGGAGGCCTGAGGAACTCACTCACAACCCTTCAAGACATCATCGAGAAGGACATCAGCTTGAGTAGTGTTGATTTAATCAATGTGACAGTGCCGTCAGAACGTATTCACACGCCTTGACAGAATTTATGCTCACAATTGCTATGAGGTCCCTATAACTCTTAGGTGTGAAAAAGACCAACAGCGACTATTAAAAGCCATCAAATGTCGAAAGGTCGCAGCCAATAGGCGCCGCAGGCATTCTGAGGGACACCGTTTGTGTAAGCCCCGGGCTTCATGCCTTCCGGCCTATAGGATAATTCCCTTATGGCCCAGTGGAATTGGAATCAATCCAAGCTATATAATAACGATGTATTATATACCGTGCCTTCAGAGTATTCACACCCCTAGACTTTTTTTGACATTTTGTTGTTACAGCCTGAATTTAAAATGGATTAAATTGAGATTATTTTTTTTGTACAAGTAGGCCTACACCCACAGACTCCGGGATGGGCAGGAAGGGTCATTCCTCTTTGGGGTATATGGATTACAGTCTATCTATGGACGGATCTCAAGAACATTGGGTGTGTGGTCATTTACCAAGTTTATTGTGGAGAGATCACCAAGTGGATTAAGCATTTGAGCAAGCACTCCATTCAAAACTGTTAAAGAACGGCTGGCTCGGCAAGCGCTAGCTAGCTGCTTGGTAAATGAGCACATCCCGGTCTTCCTCCCTTTGTTTCGTATTAAACAGCGGGAGCGAGTTTCAAAAGTTCGCTCCGAAAAATGCCATGGTAGTGGTAGAAAGGGCCATGTTATGAACTCAACATTTGTGGGTTATATAGAGTACCATAGATCTTCGCTCAGTTCCGTAAGTAAGCCTCACTTCATGGATGTCGGAATTCCTCCAAATTTCTTCATTTAGTGTTATAAACAGCATTAGCGACTGTTTAAAAAGCAAATCATACGTGTTTGTGGTTTATAATATTTTTTCTTCCTGTAGAGGTCGTTGCTCACACGGAAACGCCATTATATAACAAGCTATTTAAACGTTATCACTGCAGGAAAAACCCTTGGGGAAGTGGGACATTATTAGTATTAATATTGTTTTGTCATAACATTAATAACATGCAATCATCATTAATTTTGTTATTAAAAGCGTTTTTGGAAAAACGCCACGATAAAGCTAATTTAACATCGATATACACCAACATACAACCCATTGACGGCAATGGTGGGGAAAACCCACTCGGGAGAGAAAACCCCCTTGGTGAGGGGGCAAATGAATGCGCTACAACCTTCATTATGTAACCCTTCGTCATCCTGTCAAGTTTGGTTGAGATTGGATAAGTAACGACGGAATGTATTGGCATCAAAAATTCATCAGACAGACGGACAGACACAAATGGCGTATTTTAGTATGATGTTGAAATTGAGATTTTTTTTTTTAACCCCATAAATGTCAGTGGATAGAATTGTTAGGAGGAACAGATCTGGGGAAGGGTATACAACAATTCCTCGTGTTGAAAGTTCCCAAGAGCACAGTGAGCTCCATCATTAGGAAATGGCAAGAATATGGAACTACCCAGACTCTTTCTAGAGCTGGCCGTCTGACCAATCTGAGCAACCGGGAAAGAAGGACCTTGGTCAGGGAGGTGACCAAGAACCCAATGACCACTCTGACAGAACTACAGAGTTCCTTGGCTGAGATGAGAGAACCTGTCGGAAGGACAACAGTCTTTGCAGCCCTTCACAAATCGATGCTTTAAGTGACAGTGGCCAGATGGAAACCACTCCTGAGAAAAAGGCACATGACAGCACACCTAGAGTTTGCACAAAGGCACAGGAAACACTCAGAGCATGAGGCATAAGATTGTGTGATCTGATGCGATTAAAATTGAACTCTTTGGCCTGAATGCAAAGCACGACGTCTGGCGGAAACCGAGCACAGCTTATCGCCCATCTAACACCACCCGACTGTGAAGTCCCGACACATCCTCATGCTATGGGGATGCTTTTCAGTGGCAGGGACTGGGAGACCTGTAAGGATAGATGGAGTCAAATACAGGCAAATCCTTGAGGAGAACCTGCTTCAGAGTGTAAAAGACCTTGGACTGTGGTGAAGATTTATGTTCCAACAGGACAATAACCCCAAGCATACAGCCAAAGCAACACTGGAATGGCTTCAGAACAAGAACGTGAAAGTCCTTGAGCGGCCCAGACTTGAATCCCATTGAGAATCTGTGGAAAGGTTTGAAGATTGCTGTTCACTGATGTCCCCCATCCAACTTGACAGACCCTTTATAACCCTAACACGCTTTAGACAATTTGGACTCTATAGACCCTGGTACACCCATTAGAAACCCTAAAACCTTCAGAATCATTTCTACCCATTGACCTTTAGATGTTCACAACTTGCAGACCTTTTACTACCCTGTGGAGCCCTTTGACCTTTAGACCTTCACACCCTTCAGACCTTTTACTATCCTGTATAATCCTTTGAGCTCGAGACCATTTTTATGTTTTATAACCCTTTAGACTCCCTCAGACAATTCTGACCTTTTTAGACTTTAAATTACACCCTTTAGACCTCTTCAAGCTTTTATGACCATATCCATTTACTTGTCACATAAAATACAGCAAATAAAACGAGTCCAGGCAAGGGTCTGCAATCTGATTGCTCTTTTTTGTTTTGATTGGATTATGTACTTGAACCTGGTGTTGGGCTAGCGGCTAGGGTGCCAGCTTAGGATCCTAGGATCCTGGGTTCGAATCCCGGTCGATCGCTGAATTAACGCCAGGGGGGTTGACTCAGCCTGTCATCCTTCCGAGGTCGGCTAATTGAGTACCAGTTCACTGGTAATTCCCTGCTTGTCGTAAAAGGCGACAAAAAGGGTTGGCGGCAGGAAGGGCATCCGGCCGTAAAACATTGCTTCAAAAAAGGGGACCAAAAAAACAACAACAACCATGGTCCATCACCATCAGCCCCCGCTTTGCGGGGAAAAATGGCCTCTAAAGGTGTTTTTTTATTTTATTTTTTAAATGTACTTGAACATTGCAACACAAATCGCCTTCATAATTCTTCCAAGAACCATGCTATATATCGATTATATAGCATGAGTGCGTGGCTGGTGATAGGGTGTAGTGTAGGGATGAAGAAGAGGCTGTCAATATGGCAATGTATGGTGTGGTGCTGACTGACGATGCATTCTATGGTGATCATTATAGCCTCCATCTCCGAAATTGCGATTCAACTTGATCTTATTAGGGTGTATATGGGTGATGTTTAAGACTGCATCAGTAGCGCTAAACTTTTTTTTTTTTTTTTTTTTTTTTTTTTTTTTTTTTTTTTTTTTTTTTTTTTTTTTTTTTTTTTTTTTTTTTTTTTTGTATACTGAATCGAGGCTCGTGAAAGAGCTAACATTTACTTCACAAACAAATCAACCAGACAAACAAAATATATAAAAAGCGGGAGTGGAAAACAAGATGGGGAGAGAAGGTGAAGCACACAAACACAACATTTGAGAGCAGGGAGATGTGTGGACGGGAGAGGGCTTGGGGGGAGGAGGCATGGGAAGGGGCGGGGGGGGGGGGGTGGAGGGAGAAGTATAAAACACAAGGGCACCAATGACTTCCAGGACAGAAGTTGGTATTTCAAAAAAGTGGAATTGGGGTGAAATTAGCGGGGGTAGAAAAGATCAAGGTTTTGGATGGGGGAAGATAAGAGATGGTGGTGAACAGCTGTTTTAAAGACCTGGAGGGTGGAGTGGGATTGAAGAGAGTGAGGGAGTTTGTTCCAGAGGCGGGAGAAAAGAGGAATGAAGGAGTGAAGGTGAGCAGAGAGTCTTGATTTTGGCAGTTTGACCATAAGAGGGTTGCAGGCAGATCTTGTGCGACCTGTAGGAATATTTGCGGGACAGAGCCCAGAGAGAGCTGGGGGGGCAAGGCCAGAGAGGAGTCGGTAGAAGATGGAAAGACCACCAACCTGCCTGCGGTGAGTGAGTGAGAGGCCCTTGGAGTTAGCTTCATCGCGGGAGATTCCAATGATTCTGAATGCTTTGGATTCAACAGCGTGAAGACGAGCTAGGTGTGAGGCAGGAGCACCAGCCCAGAGGGGAGAGCAGTATTCCATTGAGCTGCGGATGAAAGCCTTGTATGTGGTGAGGAGCTCAGGTGTGCCAAGGAAGGACTTCGCACGACGGAGGATGCCCAGTCGGCGACTGGCTTTGGAGGCCAGATTTGAAATGTGGTTTTCCCAGGAAAGATCATGGCAGATAGTGAGACCCAAAAGCTTGAGTGACAGAACTTCTTGGAGAGGATTATTCAGAAAGTGGATGGGAGGGTTGTCCAGTCGGTCTTTTCGGAGAGACATCGTAAGAGTGTGAGATTTGTCAGGATTGAAAGACATGTTCCACTTGTTTGCCCAGTCTGTGATTTTGTCCAGGTCTGCAGAGAGTGAGGAGGCAGCAGACTGCCGATCTGAGGGATGAAGAATGGAGCGACAGAGAGTAGAGTCATCAGCAAAGAGATACAGAGGATTTTCAAGAGAGTCAGAGAGATCATTGATGAAGACCAGAAAAAGGACAGGGCCTAGAACACTGCCTTGTGGAACTCCAGCCTGAACAGGAAGAGGAGATGAGAGAAACCCATTCAGGGCCACACGTTGACTACGACTAGAGAGGAAGTCCGCCAGCCATGCGTGGAGATTTCCATGGATACCAAAAGAGGAGAGTTTGGTGAGCAGAGCGGGGTGCCAGACCGTATCGAAGGCACGTGATATGTCAAGGGAGACTGCTCTAATTTCCTGTTTGGCATTGAGGACCTCCATCCATTGTTGAGAAAGCAGAAGCAGCATGTCCAGAGTAGAGTGTCCAGGTCTGAAACCAAATTGATGATCAGAGATCAAGCCATTGGAGAAGAGGAAAGATTTCATATCTGAAGCAATGATGGATTCCATGACTTTGCTGATAATTGGGAGAAGGCTGATTGGTCTGTAGTTGCTGGGATCTGTTTTTGCACCTTTTTTGTGCAAAGCGGTGATGTTGGCAGATTTCCAAGCAGATGGAAGATGACCTTGAGCAAAAGAGAGGGTGAAGAGAACAGAGAGAGGGAGTGAAAGAGCGGAAGAACAGGATTTTAGGACCCGTGGGCTGATGCCGTCAGGTCCAGTTGCAGAATCCGAGTCGAGGGTTGACAGAAACTTTTCCACCTTGTCTGGAGGAAAGGACACAGAGTCCAGGAGCAGCTGGGTACGACTGGGTACGGTGGGTACAGAGAGGGATGGGTTTGGGACACAAGATTTAGAGGCAAACACAGAGTTGAGGCATTCAGCTTTTTCGCGTGCGGAGTCAGCCGTGTGGCCATTTGAGGTGAGGGAGGTGAGGGAGGGGATGGAGGGGGAACAAACACCAGAAACAGATTTGACCAGACGCCACCAGGATTTGGAAGAGGGAGACACATAAGAGAGTTCGGTCCTGAGAACGGAGAGATATTGTTTCCTGGCTCTCCTGAGCGTGGACACACACTTGTTTCGGGCTTTGTGAAAGGAAATGAGATTTCCTTCTGTTTGATTTGCTTTCCAGGAGACGAAAGCAAGTTGTTTCTGGGCAATAGCCTCACCACAAGATTCCGTGTACCATGGACGGGAGGAAGGGTATGACAACAGAAGACGAGATGGGATAAATCTGTGCATGAGAGAGAGCAGTTTGCTTTGGAAGAATTCCCAGGAAGAATTTATGTCAGAGGCAGTAGAGATGGGAGACCAGTCCAGATGATTGATGGCTGCTTGAAGATCGTGCCAGTTGGCCTGAGTGAAATGCCAGACTCGTCGACGCTGAGGAGGCTCTCTGAGAATGGTCAGAGAGATGTCCACTTTAACAAGCACATGATCAGAAGAGCCGATTGGAGCAGAAGAAGAGCAGCAGACATTTTCAGGGAAGTTAGTCATAACCAAGTCCAGAAGAGAAGATGCTCCGTTGACTGAAATCCGGGTCGGGAAATTGACAGTTTGTGTCAGTCCCAGTGAGTCACAGAAGTCCTTTGCTGAAGAGCCATGGCTGGTGAGAGAGGTACCCACACCCAGCCAACTGGCATGGTGACAGTTGAAATCACCACATATGAGGAAGAGAGAGTTGGGATGGGTAGATAGAAGTTGGTCCATATTCTCAGACAGCGAGATGTAGATGGAGTCATCACTGTTTGGTGGACGGTACAACACACATATGAACAAAAGGTGGGAGCGAAGGGGAAGCCGTAGCCAAAGGTATTCCTGGGGGTGAGGTGGAGAGAGGGCAGTGCAGGGCGAGTGAGGAAGAGAGTTTTTTTATAAAGATAGCAACCCCACCTCCAGGACGAGGCTCAGGTCTATCATACCGGAGTAGGGAGTAACCTGGGAGAGATACCAAGGAATCAGAGACATCGTGAAGGAGGAAAGTTTCTGTTAAGCAGATCACGTCTGGTTTGTCAGAAGCAACCTGTATGGAGAGATCAGACATGTTTGAGCGAAGGCCCCGGATGTTTGAGGTCCATACTGTTAAGGAAGAGGAAGGGGGAGCATCGGATACAGAACAGGGGGGGGGAGCGGTAGGGTAAGATGTGGAAGAGGAGGAAGAGGTAGGGAGAGCTGTTGAAGGTGTGTCAGAGATTACAGAATAGCTCGGAGAAAGGGAAGGATGGGGCAGACAAAAGGTTTGATGGTGATTGGGAGAGGTGCAGTGAGGTGTTATTTGACGAGGGGGAAGAGCGAGGCAGAAGGTTGAGGGAGATGAAGGTGAAAGTTGGAAGGGGGAAGAAGCGGGGAGGACGCTTTGAGGGGGAGGGGTGAGAGGGGAGTCTAGGAGGGGAGGAGTGAGGGAGAGTCTCGGAGGGGAGGGGTGTGGGGGGAGATTTGAAAGGAATGGGTGATTGGGAAGATTTGGAGGGGAGGGGCAAGGGGGAAGATTTGAAAGAGATGGGTGATGGGGATGATTTGGAGGGGATGGGCAAGGGGGTAGATTTAGAGGGGAGGGGTGATGGGAAATGGGATTTTGGGGTGATGGGATTTTGAAAAATGTACGATTAATGGGAAACGAACATTTATTGCAAAATGAGTTTCTTGAGACATTCGAGTCAAAAATACGTTTGAGGATGCTGGAGGGAGGATGGAGTGCTGGAGAGTTTAGGGAATGAATGAAAGATGCACTATAAGAGATGGAATGTTTTTTTGGAATGAATGGATTTGGTGAGCAAGTCGAAAGCATCCTTTTATAGAAGAAGAAGAAAAAGGTGTTATAGAATATGACAGAATACAGGTCTTCAGGGTTCAGATGAGACATTTTTTAACAACGTGATCACAAACAGCGTGGTCGAAGAATGAGCGAACGAACAACTAAGAACGAATAAACGAATAAAAACGGAAGGAAATGTTTTTGGTTTTTTTTTTTTTTTTTTTTTGAGATTTTAAAACAAGGACGTATGGGATGAAAAGACCGTGAAAACAGAGACCGGAAAAAAATTTCAGCGTGATCGGAGAACCGCTGAGACAAAAACAAAGCCTAAAGCCAAGGTTGGACACAGTAGCCTAGTACTACACTTAGGCCTCAGAATACACGATGAGAAAGACCGACGATTCTGTACACAGGTACAAAAAACCAACGCCAAGAATACTATTAAAGACACCCCAATAGGTACATACAAGACCAGTTTCGACAAAAACACAATTGTGAAAAGTTACTTAACTTCGAAAGCGAACGTGCATGGACAGCTTTGAAGAGACGAGACCTCCAATCTTGCGCATGCGCAGATCTTGCCATGGAGAACTTCTGGATTTTTTTTTTTTTTAATCCTTATTTTATTTAAATTCAAGTATAAACTTTAACACTGCATGCAGTATCATGTTCTATGAACTCTCTAGTTGTTTAAGTATTGGGTTGTTTAATTATAATTGTTGTCCTCTGTGTTTAGGATCTGTTACCACCTGCCTCGTGTACATGTGAAATTAAATTGTTTATTTCTGAATTCCTGCCATCTTCGCTGTGTTAACCAATTCTCCCAAGTCTCATTTAATCAAACTCCTGGAGGGAGATTACTCTAAATATAATTAAATAAATTATTTTGGGTAATCCCTTTATTTCGATCATCGCGCATGTTTATACAGCTGCGAGAACAGAGGCGCATCACACTACTGCTCTGGTGGTGTGCGTCATCCAAATATTAGCCTTATAAGCTGGCTATCCACAAAATATTAACTCCCAGCATGTACAGTTCCTTCTTTTAATCTCTTGCGGTTTGGAGTTGAGGCAGAGCATGGGTGAGTGAGGTGGATGGGGATGTACATGTGGTGATATAATTTAATCAAATGGAATGAATGAAGCTGATCAGTGCGCAACAGATTAGCTTTATGTCATCACGGCCTTGATGATTTCTTGTTTTAGTTTGTCCTCTTGGTTATTCTTTCCTCATCTTCCCCCTCCCCCTCCCCACCCCCCCAATCCCCTATCCCTCTCCCCTCCCCCCCCCCCCCAATCCCCTATCCCTCTCCCCTTGGTCCTCGATAATATTGATATAATGTGGATTTCTTTCAAAACATGTTGGCCAGGCAGTTATTCTGGTTGTTTGGTGTCCATTAATAACAGCAACTCGGACTTCCAGATGTAATTATTACATATTCCGAACAAGGGTCACAGGGAAATAAATAATAAACTCTGTATGCAATCCCATAAACATGGCGGTATTTTTCAGGGATACGTTCCTGAATTTGGCCAAACTGTTGCTCCGGGTACGTTTGTTGCCATAAAGTTTCTTTGCCCAATTTGTTTTAAATGCTTCCGAATGCTTCTGCACTTTTCACTACATAGGTATGCTATTCTAGTTTAGGGGTCCTCTTCACACCATGCCCCTCCCCTTCTCCACCACACAGCCAAAATCATTCTGACTTGTCTAAGGCAAGCAACTTGCTCCTCATTGGCTGCTACCATTTTGTGGAGATATTTAAGGCACATCGAGCTTTTTGTTTTATTTTTATATTCAATTGCTGCCGATGGTCCCCAAAGGAAGCTTCAAATGGCAAATCTTTTTATAAGTGCTTTTCAATGTAACTCCAATTGCAGTGCACTTTATCATAATTTATATTTTGTTACACTGAAAGCAATCACAGTTTCTGAAAGGGGGTTAAAGGTCAACATGGACCTTTTGTCCATGCCACCTTTTTATGGGAATAATGATAGTAATGATGAATGGGATGGAGGATTGGAGGGGATACTTGTGCAACCATCCCATTCGTTCTTGTGCATCTGTCAAACCAGCACGATTCTCCTGGTGATGCACGTCTTGCATTTTTCGATGGCTGAATTGGTGAAAAATCTATAGCATTCTTGCAGGCAATCTGTTGTCACTCAGGTAAACATTAAACGTATTTTTGTACAGATAATTTTGCAGAATCATCGGCTTGCTGCGTATGTGAAATTGCAGAATGGTAGCGTGTCGGTGTTGGAAGTGTAGAAAGGCCAATTAATTCTCACTTGAAATTCGATTCGGTGAATGCAAAGTTGCTACCAAAGGACCAAGTTTGATCGACAGGCAACTTGTGTTTATTGGAACACAGTTCCTGGAATGCTAACAACTAACATAGTAAGGAGATGATCTTTTGAATACGTGACATGTAATGAGCTCTGGGACGCATCACTTCATGCCAGAGTCAAAGCAGAATGGAGTAGACCTTTTAATAACTTGCAGTTAACCGACGTGGAGATCGGTTTCTGAGGTTTGGGACATGGAATGTAGGGACAATGACAGGGAGATCAGGAGAAGTGGTGGAAGTATTGGTCAGAAGAAGAGTGGACATATGTTGTGTGCAGGAGACAAGATGGAAGGGAAGTGGTGTGAGAATGGTGAAGGGTAGGCAGGGACAGAAATACAAGTTTGTGTGGCAAGGGTACCCAGAAGGCGTGAATGGTGTTGGTGTCCTGTTTTCTGAGGAGTTTGTAGACAGTGTGGTGAGTGTGACGAGAGTGAGTGAAAGGTTTATGATGGTGAAAATGATGATTGGAAAGCTCTTGGTGAACGTCATCTCAGGATATGCTCCGCAGGTTGGTCGGAGCGATGAAGAGAAGGACAAGTTCTGGTGTGCAATTGAGAAGCTGATGGAAAACGTGAAAGATAAGGAAGTTCTTGTGGTAGGAGGAGACCTAAATGGACATGTGGGAAGGAGTATGGACGGTTTTGAGGGAGCTCATGGGGGTTACGGATATGGTGTGAGAAATGGAGAAGGTGAAAGGATTTTGGAGTTTGCTGATGGAGCTGATTTGTTGATTTGTAAGACTCAGTTCCAGAAAGAGGATAATAAGCTTGTTACATACACGTCAGGTGGGTCGACGACAACCGTTGACTACCTGATGGTGCGTAGGTGAGATAGGGGGCACCTCCGGGACACAAAGGTGATCCCGGGGGAGGAGGCTGTTTCACAGCACCACTTGGTTGTCTGCGACATACGGTTGAAAGGTGCGAGGAGAGCTCGGCGGGTGAAGTACCAACCGAGAATGAAGGTGTGGGGGTTGAAAGAGGTGACAGTGAGGGAGGCATTAAAAAAGAGGCTGAGTATGGTAGAGGATGATGTGATTGAGCTTGAAAGTGGTTGGATGTCAATGAAAGAATGTCTGTTGGGAGCCGTTGGTGAGGTATGTGGATGGACAAAAGGACCACCGAGGCACTGGGAAACATGGTGGTGGGATGATGAAGTTGGAAAGAAGATTGACGAGAAGAGGAAGAAGTTCAAGGAGTGGCAGAAGGCGAAGGGTAGGGGGGCAGAAAAGGAAGAGCATGAAAGTTATAAGGCAGCCAAGAAGGCTGCAAAGAAAGAGGTAGCAAAGGCGCAGGAGGCATGTCGGAAAATGTTCGGAGAACGCTTGGATTTGGAAGAGGGTCAGAGAGCGGTATTCAGGATTGCAAAGCAGATAGCGAAAGAGAGGTGTGATGTGATTGGGGTGAGTTGCTTGAAGGATGAAGTGGGACAAATCGTTGTGGACCCAGATGGAATTAAAGGAAGATGGAAGAGATATATGGAAATACTGTTGAATGCAGAGAATGAATGGGATGGCAACATAGAGAGTAACCCAGTTTTAGGACCGGCAGAGAAGATATCCGAGAAGGAAGTTGAGGAAGCGATTAAAGCAATGAAGAGGAGAAAAACGGGAGGGCCGACGGGAGTTGTGGGAGATATGTTGAAGGCAGCGGGAAATTGGGGTGTGAAGAGAATGACAGGGATCTGCAATCTGGTGGTGAAAGAAGGCCGCATTCCAGTGGATTGGGAACTGAGTACCCTCGTCCCTCTATACAAGTGGGAAGGTGACCCTCTGGAATGTGGCTCGTATCGAGCGATAAAGTTATTGGAGCATGGAATGAAGGTATTGGAAAGGGTGTTGGAGAGGAGGATAAGGAAGAAAGTGAAGATTGACGACATGCAGTTTGGATTTATGCCAGGAAGAGGAACGACAGACACGCTTTTTATTGTGATGCAGTTGCAGGAGAAGTACATGGAGAAGAGGAAGAAGTTGTTTCTTGGGTTTGTTGATCTGGAGAAAGCATTCGATAGGGTTCCACGTGAAGTAGTGACATGGGCATTGAGGAAGCTAGGAGTGGAGGAATGGTTGATCAGAGTAGTGATGGCAATGTACAAAAGAGCGCGCACAGCTGTAAGGACGAAGGACGGGCACAGTGGTGAGTTTGAGGTGAAGGTGGGAGTGCATCAGGGGTCGGTACTAAGCCAACTACTATTTGTAGCTGTGATGGAGGTGCTGACTCGGAACGCAAAGGAGGGTTTACCGTGGGAGTTGTTGTATGCAGATGATCTGGTGTTGATTGCAGAAAGTATGGATGGACTGAAGGAGAAGATGAACAAGTGGAAGGAATGTATGGAGACGAAAGGTCTGAAGGTGAATATCGGAAAAACAAAGGTGATGGCAAGTGGTAAAGTATGTGGTGAGGTGGAAAGAACTGGGAAGTGGCCATGTGCTATGTGCAGGAAGGGTGTCGGAGTGAACTCAATTCAATGTACAATGTGCGCTGAGTGGGTTCATCAAAAATGTAGTGGTTTGAGAGGGTCATTAACCAGTGTGGCAGCTACATTCATGTGTAAGGTGTGCACAGAGGGAGCTGCAGATAGAGGAAATGTTGAGTTGGATCTTGGAGACGGCGTGAAGCTGGAAGGTGTGAAAACATTTTGTTACCTAGGAGACATGCTGAATGGAGAAGGTGGATCAGACTCGGCAACGGTTGCTGGAGTGAGATGTGCATGGAAGAAGTTTCGGGAACTGAGTGGCGTGCTGACGAGGAGGGGAGTGTCGTTGAAGCTGAAGGGAAAGGTGTATGCTGCATGTGTGAGGTGTTCTGATTTATGGGAGCGAGACATAGGTAATGAACGTAGAGCAGCAACAAAGGGTGGAAATGCGAATGGTTCGGTGGATGTGTGGAGTATTGTTGAGAGAGAGGAAGACAAATGATGAATTGCGAAAGATGATGGGAATAGAGCCTGTGATGGATGCTGTGAAGAGAAACAGTTTGAGATGGTTTGGTCATGTGTTGAGGAAGGATGAAAGTGACTGGTTGAGAAGAGTGATGGAAATGAATGTGGACGGAAGTAGAGGACGGGGAAGACCGAGAAAGACTTGGCTGAAGATGGTCGAAGAAGAAATGCGGGCCTGGGGGTTAACAAGGGGAGATGCTGAAAATAGGGCAAAATTGAGAACATTGTCATGGGGACCGCAAGGCTAACCCCCGCTCTTGCAGGGAAAATGGCCTTTTAAAATGCCTGTTGTTGTTGTTGTTGTTGTTGTTGTTGTTGTTGTTGTTGTTGTTGTTGTTGTTGTTGTTGTAGTTAGCCGTGGAAATTTCACATCGAGTGTAATTAATGCAAAATGTGACTTCAACAATATTATGCAAAGAACAGTTAAATATTATGTGAACTTAATATTGTCTAGCTATGTACTTAAAGAAGCTGCTTCATTAAATTGCTTGACCCTTCTGAACCCCCACTCTCCCCAATATGAACGCTTCAAACCACTCCTCACCCAAAGTCCTCAACTCCTTCCACCTCAGTGTTTGACTCCCCCCGTTCCCTCCCCCCCCCCCCCCTTCCTCACCCCCATCTAACTCTGTCCTCTCCTTCCCCTTTCTTCCTGTTCTTCAAAGCAAGAGGGTATTTTTATATCATTACATATTCAGTCTTCATAGTAGGCCAGCGCCTGTGGGGAAACCCACAGGCATATCGACATGTTTGACATTTTAGATGTCGAGTTAGATGTTTTTCCAAAATTGGTACTGGCAAATCTGCAGATCCAGAATGCTGTAAGTTAAACAATTTAATTATTTTACATAACATGTACATGCACATTTGAAATAGGTTCTTTGTAAATCCTGTTTTTACACAATATTCAACCCTGAAAACCAAAATTATGTGCAACTTTCAATTTTTATTGTTTTTCACTGGTGTTTTGCATAAAAGGAGGGGGTTGGAGTTTGGGCGGTGTATAGGTAATAGATGACACCTTCGATTGCTCCCAAACAAAACATTCATTACTCATTTCCTCTGCATGGGACGTAATCAAAACGTACATTCATTCAAAACGTTAAGATAGACTTGTTCTATCTTAATGTAGGCCTGAATCCTGAGGCCTATAAGTAGCAATCAAAATTGTGGACGTGTTATTGGAATATTTTTTTTTGGAGGTTACAGTTGTTGGTGGAGTCAGTCTAGCCCATGCCCTGGACAGATCGTTTGAGTGACAGACTGGCAGAGAATATATATATACACATACATAATATACTAGCAGGAGTACCCGGCGTTGCCAGGGGGAAATGGGGGTGAGGGGGGAGGAAGGGAGGGGGGAGGAAGGGAGTTAGGGGAGTGGAAGGGGGAGGTGAGGGGAGAGGGAGGGGAAAGATATACTACATATACATCTTTTGAGGGGAGGGGGGAGTGGTGGCTTTGACCGGCCCCTCCGTTTTTGGGGGAGGGAAGTAGGAAAAATTTACCTGTGCAAAGAGTGCTTTAACCTCAGTGTTGCTCAGGTTAAAAAAAAAAAAAAGGAAATTGTAATAGCCTCTGCCACCATCACCAGGTGGTGCTACATGGTACACATTTACATAGAGAATTTACGCCCTTCTCCCGGTCCCCCACACCTCCGCATGAGGCTGCGGCCACATAGCTTATGTTATCCCCCAGACAAAGTTGTATTTGTATTTATACCCCAAGTAAAGTATATAAGCGTTTATAGCTGGAGTACCCGGCGTTGCTCAAGCGAAAAAGAAACATTAACATATTTGAAATGAGGGCAAATATAATGGAAAAGCAATTGCATCCAAATCTGAACCCATCACAAATATAGAGCAATTTGTTTAAAAATCCCCCCCAAAAAAACGAACTTAAAAAAAAAAAAAGTGTTTGCCTAAAACGCTCCCAAGCAGTCACTGAAGAACCTCTGAAAGTTTGACGAAGATACGTTCAGTCAACTCTGAGAAAAATGGTGACACAGACCAACAGCTCTCTTCCACTACTCACAATAAGTTAGGGATATTGTGGGAGAGAGTTTATTTTTTTTATAGGGGTTAGGGTTAGGGTATTGAAATCAAGAATGCTGTTTTTTCACACATTAATAACCATAGAATTAGGACCAACAACTTTTTCAACATAATTAATACACAAAATCAACCACACCAAAGAACCTGCCAATATCCCTAACTTATTGTGAGTAGTATCTATAGTAGATGACAGCCATGCGACTCGTCCGGGAATGACAGAATCACGTGGACCTTTAGCTGGGGTTGACTCCCAAAACCAGGGTTACAGGCTCTATATTATGTCAAAGGGCACAAAGCCAGCCGAGTGTTGCGTGCTCACACAGTGCTCCAGTCAGATATTTAACCGAGCATCTGGTTAGGAAGCACCCTTAAAGGTGCCGATCGTTGAAGTTCAACCACTCGTACAGCAAGATGGAGGCCAGGCAGGAGTAACAGTTCATGGGTTATTTTATTAAATAAAAGCCACAGCAAATTGTAAATAAGCAATAAACAACAAACTATTCCCCCAAATTGCTCAACTCAATCCCAAGTGACACAGATTTCTTAACAGTTCTTCTCTTAAGCCCATTCACTCACTTGCCGGGATTACAAATAACAAACGATACCGAGATGTCAATTTCAAACCCGGAAGCAAGCTGTGCAGGGGTCCGGACGTAAAGTTGTCAGCATCTGTCTGGTACAAACCACCGTCAAGACTCTCCAAGCTCCGTAATAGTGGCTTAGTCCAAGCCTTTTTTGCTTTGAGAGTAAATGCCCATGACTCCAATGCACAGCGACTCTTCCTTCCTCCTGCCGTTCCTCCAAAAGAGTGAGCAATCTTTAGCAGGAGGAAGAAAGAGAAATCTTCCTTCCTCCTGCCCTTCTTTATTTAAAAGCAGCTGCATCATCACATGTGCCTTTCCACATCAATTGCCTTTCTCTTCAGCAGCCGTTAACTGAACAGCATGTGCGATGACTGGCCGCGCAAGGCCAAACACAGACTTCCTCGACGCAGATTCACCCTGTATAGTCGTGGCCAAAAATATTGGCACTCTTGCACTTTTTTTTCAAATAACTCACAATTTTCTCTATAAATACTTTGAAATTGACAAGTATTTGGTCTCCACAATTCTTTCTTTTTCTGTTAATATTACAGAACCTTTGTTTTTGATTCAGAACTTAATATATCTTTTTAAATCAGGAAATAAAAAGAAATGGCATTAACAAAATTATTGACACCCGAGACTTAATATTTGGTGGCACAGCCTTTGGACAAAATAACTGCAGTCAAGCGCTTCCTATAGCCATGAATGAGCTTCCTACACCTCTCTACTGGCAGTTTACCAACTCTTCTTGTGCAAACTGCTCCAGCTCTCCCAGATTTGAAGGGTGCCTTCTCCCAACTGCTGTTTTCAGATCTCCCCACAGGTGTTCAATGGGATTTAGATCTGGACTCATTGCTGGCCACTTCAGAACAGTCAAGCGTTTTGTCTTGAACCATTCCTGGATGCTTTTTGAAGTGTGTTTGGGGTCATTGTCCTGCTGCAAGACCCATGACCTTCAACGGAAGCTTTCTGATACTGGGTTGAACATTGCGCTCCAAAATGCCTTGGTAATCTCCTGATTTAATGACTCCATGCATATATTCAAGGCACCCAGTGCTAGAGGCAGCACAACAACCTCAAAACATCACTGAACCTTCTCCATGTTTGACTGTAAGGAAGGTGTTCTTTTCTTTGAAGGCTTCATTTTGTTTTCTGTAAACATGGAGATTATGTGCTTCACCAAAAAGCTCTACTTTGGTCTCATCTGTCCACAAGACATTCTCCCAGAAGGATTTTGGCTTGTTCAGGTGTATTTTGGAAAACTCCAGTTGGGCTTTCTTATCAGTGGGGTCCTCCTGGGTCTCCTACCATAGAACCCCCTTTCATTGAGTTGGTGATGGATGTTGTGAGTTGTTGAGAAATAATAAATTGTTGAGATGGATGTTGAGAGAAATAATAAATTTTAGCCTCCACCCCTGTAAAAATGCAAGGTTTTGCCATCACCAGAAAAACTTGTGGCAATATTGTTTTCGGACCTTACCCGTTTGATTCATGCAGAATTTCTTGAACATGGGGAAACAACCAATGTGTTACACAATGAAATGAGACGAGCACTGGACAGGCGGCAGTCATGTGTGCTGTCTCAGGTGCATGACATTTCTACGCACGATAATTCTCCCCATCACGACTAATTGAGTTTTATTGAGAAGTTTGAAACAATCCTCCATGCAATGTGGACTCGTCGCCTGATTTCTAATCTCGTTAGACCACTCTTCAAACATCTGCGTGGCATTTGCAAAAATAAAGCCTTCATAGCATGGGACCTGAAATAGCTGTGCCAGTATTTCTACACGCCAGTATTTCTACACGCCATGCCAGTATTTCTACACGTACATCAATAATTCAGTACGTCGATGGGACAGGTGGGTACGTGTTGTCGAGGAATACTTTGTTAAATAGGTGAAGTGTCAGCAGCTCCATTTATTGTTGAATAATGTTTATTTTTAAACTAGACGTCGACCTTGAGCTGCCTCTGTATATATTTTATTTATGAGCCATTCGGTATAATTGCTGAGCTGAGGTGCAACTCATGAGATGAATACTGACAGCTGGCTCCCTGCAGTGCGACTTCCACTCGAGAAGAAATCTTTGCTGCTTTCATGCTTTTCATTTTGTTTTTCTGGCCTCAACTAATCCAAACTTCAGTAATGTAGTGGTGGAAGCATTTTATGTGAATGATAAATGATTGATTTGGAATTATGATTTTTTTTTTCTTTTATGAATGTTATATTGAAGTGAAGGATTGAAGAAGAGCAAAGCAAGAAATTGTATAAGGATAGTAAAAGTGGTGTGGAACGAGTGGATATGTGACCGGCAACCATTGTACCTGCTTATAGGTTTCATTATTTCTAGTATTTTGCATTGTGGGAGAAAATAGTCCATTGTGGGAGACAATTTCAACACACTGTCCTCTTAATTTGCTATTGAGCTATTGTTAAATACTTTTAGGGTGATGTGCGGAAAGTAGGTTGCATTCCCATTGCCGTGTTGATTGTCCCTGTGGTTGGGTTATTGAAAGGCAAACTGTTTGGTACAACTCTCAACTATTCGTTTGAGAAAATAATTCTGCTATCTTTCTACCGATGCAGACTGACGAGTCTTTATGAAAGATTATTTTTCCATAATGTGATTTGATTGAATGTCTGTGTGTGTTATACATACATACATACATACATACATACATACATACATACATACATACATACATGCTATTAAAGTTGTGATTCGTAATTTGGTATAATCCTGGCGATCATTGCTCAATCCTACTCTGTTTTGGAGTTTTGACTTTGTGAATTAAATGTATACCTCTGAGGGTCGGTATGAAATGCGTGCGAAGCAGAAAACCGTTATTGAATTTCTTACTGTGGAAGAGGTTCCTCCAGTGGATATTCATAGGTGTTTAAAGAATGTGTACGGCAACTCTATCATTGATGTGAGCACTGATGGATCTTGAGCAAAGTGTTTCAAGAGTGGTGAAACCAATATCAGCCACAAGCCCCAGTCGTTGGCCTGCAACCACAGTGACACCAGTAAGCAAGAGTCTGATTGATGCACTCATTAAAGGGCATTGCAGTGGACTGAGACTGTGGAAAAATAGTCATATTTGCCACATCTGTAGGCTATGCATATTCCCTGTAATTTTCATTACCTCCACCATCTGCGATGGACAGAGGTTGCTTTCACCCCTGTCTTTTTTTTCTGTGCAGGATATCTCAAAAAGTTGTGTGTGGATTTAGATGAAATTTGGTGGGCAGGTTTGGTGTGTGATGAATTGAATCAATTTCTGTGAAGATCCAGACCTGATAACTTTTAAAGTGATCCTTGACGATAGAGAGATGGGGCCAAAAACTATATATAGCATGGTCTCTCCGTTTGATTAAGAATAAATTAAGAACCCAACTCTCAAAGTTGTGGACGGATTCAGACGAAACTTTGTGGATGAGTTGGTTATATGACATGAACCAGCTGATTATATTTTGGTTCATGTCTGGATCCAGATTCAGCCTATCGGTGGGATACAGAATGTAGCCTAGTCAGCCTGACAGAGGTATGCACTCTACCAAGTGCCATTCTAGTTACCTTCGCCACCAAAAGTGGATGGAGGTTGTTTTCACCCCTGTCTGACTATCTGTTTGTCTGTCTGCGAACAAGATATCTCAAAGTTATGGATGAATTTGGACGAAACATGGTGGCCAGGTTGGGTGTGTGATGAGGAAGAATCGATTTTTTTTTTGTAAAGATTTGAATATGGATTCGGATGTGAGAAATATTTAATTTTTAAAGTGATTCTTCACCATTGAGTGATGGGGCTAAAACCAGCATATATCAAGATATCTCAAAAAGTTGTGTATGGATTTGGACAAAACTTGGTGAAGTTGTGGGTGTGACAAGGAAGAATTGATTGAATTTTGGTGAAGATCTGGATATAGATAAGAATTTAAGTAATTCTTCATCATTGAGGATAGGGCCAAAAACTATATATATATATATATATATATATCAGGATGTCTCAAAAGATTATGGCTGAGTTATGACAAAACTAGGTTCCAGGGTGGAGCTTATTTTTGAACTTTTGAAATATGATCTTACCCTCTCAATTTGTTCCTATATATGAAATAAAAATTCAGGCAAAATATGAGCACAATTGAACAATATTTAGGGGTAGCTCAATGATGGTAAAGTTTCTGATACCCCAAAGCTGCGGCCGCCATTTTATTTTGCATACTACTGATAATAGATTAATTCTGTTGATAAATTAAGAACCCAATTTTAACTACTAAGTAAATTGACACTCTCTCCTATCATCATACACACAACATGCAATCATTGTGGTAAAATTAATTACTGGGAACACAGATAAAACCTTTAAGTTATAAAACTCTGTGCTCCATTAAATAAATAATTACAGTAGTAATATGTACATTGTACATACACAATATCTGTTATAATAAAAGAGTAAAATGTTCGTTGAGCTAGAGTCTGCTAGACAATAAATGCTAAAATGAGATGTAGCGCTGACCTGGGAACACTTATCACCATAGTATCTAAAAGTAAACATTGTACATAGGTGTATCACAGAACACTATTTGAAAATAAAAACTAAGTTATCACAGGCTTTGCAGAGAATCACAGACACAATGGGTGTATAAACATGGTATAATATTCTCACAGATTATAGAAGCATAATCATTGTGGTTCAACTGGTTCATATCTATTATCCAACCAATCATCCGAATCACATTGTTTTGCTGATAAATTGATAATGCAAATTTTCCATGAATTTATATTCCAGACATGTTCAGACTTGTTTACTGTTTGGACTCAATGGACTGACTATGCTGACTAAGCAACAGCTGCAACACTGTTGCAGCAGTATGTTTGTGTAATTGCTTGAGGCATTGTGCTCACTGCTCAGTTATTAATAGAACTGTTTGAATTTTCTTGATTCTTAATTTCTTAATGCTATGTTCTATTTCTTTCAGATTCATATCTGATTGAAAATGTCATCTGTGGAAAAAGCAACAAGATCTCAAACCAAGTTGTATCTCCTTGGCGACTCTGTGACTGAATTAAGTGGCAGCAAGTTACCATCATTGCGTATGGCTCTTGGATTCTTCCTACATCACCATCTCGATCTGAAGGAGACCGTAAGACAATCGTCGATGTTACCATCACGGAAATAGCTAACTTTTGGAAGAAAGCTAGAATCCCGATGAGAGCTCATCAAAACTGCCAAACCAAGCTTGAGCAGACATTTGAAGAATGGCGTCTTCTGAAAAAGAACAAAGCGCGAACGTCACCAACTCAACTCGCGAGAGAGTCAGCTTTTGTTTCCAGGCTTGAAGACCTTTTTGATGTCGCTCACGCTGATGCTCTGACCAATACGCCAGTATTACAAGAAGACAAGGATTTCTTGTTAGCCCAGCGAGAAAAGGGAAGAAGGGGGTCGCTGGCTGGATTAGATGTAAAGCTTGCTGCGAAGGAGAAAACGGCATCCAAAAGAGAGGAGGAAATGCTTGCCAGGCGACAGCGAATGGAGCAAATGAAACAGTTAGCAGCTTTTACAGCTGAACTGATTTCATCTGGTTCTGAATCTGAAAACAGCTCAGCAGAAGATAGTGAAAAGATGGAAACTGGGGACAATGCAAGTGAGGGAGCTGCTGGAGGCATCACATTTCAGACACGAAAAAGAAAGAGGGGGCGAAAAACTGTCGTTACTGAAAAACTCGCAGCCGCTCTAGATCGCACAAAAGTGTCAGACCGCAAAGCCGTTTTTGTTATAGCAGAAACTGCCAAAAGCTTGGGACAGAACATTGATGAACTTGCTCTAAACAGAGACTCAATTCGCCGACAAAGAGTACAACACCGAGTCCAGAGATCTGCAAATATAAAGGCGGAGTTTCAGGGTAACGTTCCCCTTGTTGTTCACTGGGACGGCAAACTGATCCTTGATCTAATTGGAAAAGAGAAGGTTGATCGCCTGCCAGTATTGGTTTCAGGGAAAGGAGTTTCTCAGCTACTCACAGTTGCCAAGCTTCCATCTGGAAGAGGCGAGGCTCAGGCTTCTGCTGCCTTTGGAGTCATTGAAGACTGGGGCGTAGCCGACAGCATCCGAGCTATGTGTTTTGACATGACCAGCTCAAACACTGGTCGGATCGCTGGTGCCTGTGTCCTCCGAGAGCAGAAGCTTGAAAAGGAGCTCTTGTCACTAGCTTGCAGGCATCACATTATGGAATTGATAATTGGTGCAGTGTTCCAAGTGTGTATGGGATTGGGAGCCAAATCTTCTCCCGAGGTTCCACTCTTCAAACGCTTCCAGGAATACTGGGGATTCATAGACACGGCCAAGTATGAACCAGGGATTGCAGCTGATGATGTGGCAAGTCTAGTGGAAGACATAAAGCAAGGCACTATCGATTATGCCAACAAGCATCTTGAACAGTCAGCCGAGAGATGATTATAAAGAATTCTTGGAACTTGTGATTGTCTTTCTCGGTGCTGCTCCTGCCAGAGGAGTGCGATTCATGTCACCCGGAACAATGCACCACGCCCGCTGGATGTCCAAAGTAATATACTGTCTCAAGATCTGGATGTTCAAGGCTCAATTCAAACTGACTCCTGCAGAAAAGAGAGGATTACGTGATGTGTGTGTATTCACAGTACGTGTCTACCTGACAGCCTGGATCTCTGCACCTCAAGCATCAGGTGCTCTTTACAGTGACCTGCTGCTGCTGACGTCACTGCTTGAATACTCATCAATCCATCCAGCCATCTCAAAGTCAACATCACGCAAGTTTTCCAATCACGTGTGGTACTTGTCACAGGAACTTGTTAGCTTGGCTTTCTTCGACAGTCGGGTCAGTTCGGCAACCAAGAGACTGATGGTGAGTGCCATGAAGAATGAAGAAGACCAAGATCAGGATCATTCCAAGCGAATCACTGTTGCTCTTGATTCATTCAAGGACAAGAACTTGGAAGATTTCGTCACAGCAAGGTCAATGAAACTTCTGCGAATGATGGAACTTCCAGATGGATTTCTTGCGGTTGATTTGTGGGATGACAGAGACGACTACAAGCAGGCTGCAGAAACAGTCAACTCTCTAAAAGTTGTCAATGACTACGCTGAACGTGGAGTGGCACTCATTCAGGAGTACAGTGGGTTGATAACCCGCGATGAAACTCAGCTGCAATTCCTGCTGCAAGTTGTCGAGGACCATCGCAGAATGTACCCTGATAGCAGAAAACATACACTGTCCGGGATGCCATGAAAATAATAAATTTGGGGTTTGCTGGACATTGTCAGACTGATACTATGAACTCTGTCAGAAACTGAACAAAGAATTCACTATTAACGTGTTCAAAAATAAATACTGTGTTCAAGTGTGTTGTTTAAAATAGATTAAGATATAGTCTCATATACTCGTAATTCGTTGAATTTTTATAATTTTCATAATCTTTGCGGCCCTTGAGCTACCCCTAAACATAATCATTTAGTGCTCAAACGTTTTATACAGTGTTTCTATATTATATGGAACAGATTAAGGGGGTAAGACTTTCAAAAATAAAAATTTAGTTTAAATTTTTTTTTAAAGCTCCACCGTACTAGGTTCATAAATTGGCTAGGTGACAAGCTGATTAGATTTTGGTTCAGGTCTGGATCCAGATACGACCTATCAGTGTGATATAAAATGTAAACTGTTCACCTGATGGAGGTATGCTCTCTACTGAGTGCCGTTCTGGTGTGTCAGCCACCGAAGGTGGATGGAGGTTATGTCTTCACCTCTGTCTGTAATTGGAATTACATTTGGTGAGAAAATAAGAGGTATTACTTTTGTACTGACGTGTGTGTGATAGCACAATTTGGCCTTATTTTGCACGCAGTTGCTTGACAACAGGCATTTTTTAAGGCCATTCCCCCTGCTGGAGCGAGGGTTAGCCTTGCGGTCCCCATGACAATCTTCTCTATTTTGCCCTATTTTCTGCATCTCCCCTTGTTAACCCCCTTGCCCGCATTTCTTCTTCCTCCACCTTTAGCCAAGTCTTTCTTGGTCTTCCCCATCCTCTACTTCCTTCTACCTTCATTTCCATCACTCTTCTCAATCAGTCACGTTCATCCTTCCTCAACACATGACCAAACCATCTCAACCTGTTTCTCTTCACAGCATCCATCACAGGCTCTATTCCCATCATATTTTGCAACTCCTCATTTGTCTTCCTCTCTCTCAACGATACTCCGCACATCCACCGAACCATTCGCATTTTCACCCTTTCCAGCCTTCGTTGCTGCTCTGCGTTCATTACCCATGTCTTGCTCCCATAAATCATAGCCCTTCTCACACACACAGCATACACCTTTCCCTTCAACTTCAACGACACTCCCCTCCTCGTCAGCACGCCACTCAGTTCCCGAAACTTCTTCCATGCACATCTCACTCTAGCAACCGTTGCCGAGTCCGATCCACCTTCTCCATTCAGCATGTCTCCGAGGTAGCAAAATGTTTTCACACCTTCCAGCTTCACGCCGTCTCCAAGATCCAACTCAACATTTCCTCCAGCTGCAGCTCCCTCTGTGCACACCTTACATTTGAATGTAGCTGCCACACTGGTTAATGACCCTCTCAGACCACTACATTTTTGATGAACCCACTCAGCGCACATTGTACATTGAATGGAGTTCACTCCGACACCCTTCCTGCGCACACAGCACACGGCCACTTCCCAGTTCTTTCCACCTCACCACATGCTTTACCACTTTCCATCACCTCCGTCTTTCCTATATTCACCTTCAGACTTTTTGTCTCAATACATTCCTTCCACTTGTTCATCTTCTCCTTCAGTCCATCCATACTTTCCCCAATCAACACCAGATCATCTGCATACAACCACTCCCATGGTAAACCCTCCTTTACGTTCTGAGCCAGCACCTCCATCACAGCTACAAATAGTAGTGGACTTCGTTTCTTGACAATGGTAGGATTATCCTAACAGGGACCTGTTTTTGCCGAATGACTGAATTGAAGGAGAAGAATAATGCCATGGTCAATTAAAATGTTGAGGAGCATACTTCTGTAAAACTTGCTTTTTTGGAATTGTTTCCTTTCTTTCATTTTTTAAAATTGTATTTTCCTATTTTACAAATGCCATGAGTGCAAGGTGTAATGAAATGATAACTAACCAGGTATGGCTGTGGCTCAAGCCATGCGAATGCTGAACTGCTGTTTTTTAAGTTTGTATTCTAATCCAACCAAACAAGACAGTAATTATGGACTTTGAGTCTGATTCTAAACTTCTGTAACCTGAGATTCTAATCGCTGTGTAGCTGTTAGAATGCCAATTGCCAAAAGTAAAACCTGGCTCACTAGTGACTTTTTCAGAGAAGGGGTAAATCTGATCTTGTCTGCATGTGCATTTGATGATTGACTCTTGAATGTCTCAGGGCAACTTAGGACGGTCACAATACTTCTTGCAATTAAAACAAAACCTGCTGGACAGATTTTCTGCAAATCATGCAAACCATTCGACTGGAAAAGATATTCCAACTAATTTACGATTTATATGTACTTCGGGAACATCTTCCATACAATGTCATTAATATCCCATTGAATGGTTTAACTTGTACTTTGGCCCATTTTCAAAGTCTTTATATTTTGGACCAGAGGCTGTACCAAAGAGCTAGCGCAGCAGTAGCCCACAGTTTACAAGATGTCCAAAGTGTTTTATGCTTCTATAGGAAAGCTTTTACTTTGTTCCACCACATTTGCATCGCTGCACATGTACCGTGTAGAACAACAACAGCACTCGAGAGAGCGCATACCTCCAAGGCTGAACTGTTTACGTTTTCTATCCCACTGATGGGGTATATCTGCATCCTGAACCAAATCTAATCTGTTATTGTCACCTACCCAACCCATCCACCAAGTTTTGTTACAATCGGTCGACAACTTTTTGAAGTATTCAGACATACTGTATATCGTTTTTGGCCGTCTCTCAATTGTGAAGAATCGCTCAAAAAATATATTCTAATAACCAGATCCGGATCTTCACCAAAATCTAATAAATTCATCCCTGTCACACATCCAACTGTCCACCAAGTTTTGTCACACATCACATGTCACACATCCAAGTTTTGTCAGACTCCATCCATAACATTTTGAAATATCATGCTATATTGTTTTGACCATATCTTTCAATGGTGAAGAATTGGTTTGAAAAAAAACAATATAGTATCTGGATCTTCACAAATCTAATAAATTTGTTGTGGTCAAACACGCAAACTTGTCTGTCCGTGGACCAAGTTTCATCCGAATCCATCCATAACTTATTTTGGATATTCTTGTCAGACAGAGGTGAAAGCATAACCTTCAGTGGTGGTGGAGGTAATAAGCTAGCTACAATATACTCACTGATTTGTGAGTAAAGAAGCATAAGCTACTTCTGGATTATTTTGTACATTCCGATCAATTTAATTGCAGAATAATTTTGATTGCTTTGAAGATTGTACCTTGCTGTAAGCCATTTTAAATTCTGATACTTGTGTACTTGGCTGATGAAATACAAAATGTCGTCTATTTATTAATTTTTATTTTTCTACAGCTACCTAATGGTAACACTATGACATTATGCAATGGGTCAATTTGATATGGCACCGGGATTGATAACTGTGCTCGGTGTGTGGGGGCAGCATCTGTGCCCAAGTCGTGCAACCTTCAGCACAGCATCAGTCAAAAGGACATCCGCTTTGCCTTTAAATAATGGGAGTCACAAATAGGTCTCTGCTACTTTGCTTCAAGCTCTGCAGATTATCATGCTTTTAGGCAGCGGTTGTGATCTCTATTCATATAGGGATGACAGGTGCATCTGTTTCGACAGACATAGAGGATCAGAAGCTGCTCTGTTGTAGAACACGATTGTCATTTTAACCTTTAACTCGAGTTATTATCCCATCACCTTGGAAGCCTTGCTTGTATTGTCATCATTCATCGCTGAACTCTGGATGACATTGTCGCTTGAGCTTCTGAAACTTGCATCAGACATGATCCGTTTTTCACAGAACATATCTCCAAGCTGCTTTTGTATGCCTACTCGGTACTATACAACCTGCTCTATATTGATGATGTCCATGGGTGGCCCTCTATTACTTGTGCAAATGTGGTACAATTCTGTACCTCTCCTCTATTTGCTTGAACACAACCTTCCTTCCTCTTACAAGTCTCTCTTCTTAACCTTTCACTTCTTTCTCCTCGTATAAACCAGCCCCGTGTACAGCTTTTGTGCAGTTGGGAATGTAAGAATATTTCGAGTGATGATTATTGCAATCCTCTGTGCCTGGAACTGTAGCTGGAGTGGTTATTGCAAATATATAATCCAATCTAATCTTGCTCTCCCACTGTCTGCAGATGTGTAGGCATTATGATGTGTTGCAGAATCAATGGCGTGAAATTGTCGTTTAAAAAAAAATAAAATCTTAACGGTTCGCCTTTTGGGGGATTGAAAGCGGGGAAGGTTGACCCCTTAATAACCATTTCTTTTCTTGTGAAGTTTCCTTGTATTGCTCTTACTTTCCCACCTATTCTTTTCCAAAAATAAATTAACTTTGAAGTTTCCAATCAGAAGTGCCATTCAATCAATAGCCCTACTTGCTAAACCACACCACGTTTTGTTTATTTTAATTTTTGTGACTTGTAAAGCCAAATTTGTCCGATCGAGATCGACCCGATGATGGAAGCCAAATTACCAATTTGTCAGCATCTCGGTCACTGGAAAGTTTTATTCATTTATTTTAAGCAGACAGCTTTTTTTTTCTTCTTTTTTTTTCACTATTGATTTTGCAGTGAAGATTGTGATGTACTAATGAATACCCATAAGGTGTCTGAAATGGATGAATATATGCGCAAGGTATCATGAGGGCAGTTCAAATTTACCCAGACTTTTTTTTTTTTTGCGAGTTTGTTCCAAAGCTTGCCAACATCTTGGTAGTAGGTCATTGGTCTCTTCCACCTCGTTCTTTCTGGTCTTGGACCCTCTGCTCTTTGGCCTCTTGTCCTATCTTTGTTATCGCACTTGCTTTGCCACCGTCTTGATTTCCTGCATATGGGTTTTTTGTATACATAGTCGAGTGTCATGGAAGTCGAATAGTTAATATGAAATAGGCAAAGCCTAGAAACAAGCCATACCCTTTAGAATTACCGTTTAGAATTGAACACTACAGGACAGAAAGTTCCTTCCTCTTCATGTTTTTTTTTTTTTTGTTGTTGTTGTTGTTGTTGTTTGTGTTTTTTTAACGAAAGGACAACCAAATATTGAATTGGCTTTAAAATGATCTTGCTCCTCTCTGCACTTGTGCTATCGGGAAGAATTCAGAGGCAAAGTACGGTCAAACGAGAGACTTGTCCCTTTTTTTTTTCTTTTTTTTAAATGCTCGAGGAAGAGCTGCGACGCAGAACAGATCAGGACACGACATAACAAAGGAAACAACAGGACACAGGAAACATACAGCAGGGCAGAGACAGACAAACAAGGATGCAAGTAGCTGAGGGGTAGGGGAGAACGCAAGGGGTGGTCAAGATGGATACATAAGACAAATCGAGGGGAGGGATGGTTTAACGGGTGCAGAAAAGATCATTGCTTTGGATGGGGGATGACTTGGAATGGTCTTCTTCTTCATGTTCTGATTCGTGCTCAAAATGTAACATTTGATTTTAATATGTTGTTCCTCGATCACAAACTTGCTATCATAAATTGATAAGACAGACAGACAGACAGACATGAACCAAATGCTTAACCCCGCCGCTCACTCCACATGCGTGCGTGGGGTAATAAGGCAATTTTCTATGTATGTACATCTGCATATCATAGCAAAAAAACAGGGCAAGCCCAATCTCCACCAAATTTTGCATACATGTTGGTAGTATGCAAGGTCAGGCCATAACACCCCCTCCCCATTGTGGGGGATGAGGGGAGATGACTTGCCAATGCTCTTGAAGGGAGCAGATGTTTTTAGTTTCATGAAATTTGGTTCTAATGTTTGTGCCAAAGAAAAATATAACCTGAGGCAAGTTGCACTTTCATGTGTTCTCAAGTGGCAATATTCTGAATGACCCATCCATGTTTTGTAATGGTCATTAAGGCATTCAATTTAAATGCAATTGCACAGAGTTGGTTTGTGGTTCCTTAAGTTTATTGCACCTTTTAGTTGTGACTCTGATCTTGGTCCTTTAATCTTCCAGATTTGATATTTGCAATTTAGGAAAATCCATCAACAAGGTTTAGTTCAGCTTGGTCTAAATGAAGAATATGAACTCGCACTAAATGTGATGGAAATTTCATTTCTGGTGAAAGGCTGTCTCAGGCCTAGCACAGTATCTTCTTTGCGTAAAGGATGTCTGCAAATGCCACTGTGGTACATAACGGTGCAGGACTTGTGCACCTGGTGCAGCATCCAAGCTGTTTGCTTCTGTTGGTGACATAATGTTCATGAACCTTGTATTCTCTATGGGAAGAGAACTATGTACAGTCACGTGAAAAAGTAAGTACACCCCATGTAAAGTTTTGACTTTTTCAACATATTTCAACGTACAGCTATTTGATCTTCATTTCAACAATATTGATAGATAAAGGTGATATAATATAACAAATGTCATGAAACATTTACATTTTGTAGTCCATTCTATAATTTAAATAAACATAAATGCAAATTTTGCATGTGGAAAAAGTAAGTACACCCTTGGCTCTAATAGGTGGTATTGCCCCCTTTGGCAGAAACGACCTCAAGTAGGCGTTTCTTATAACTGTCTACCAGTCTCTGACATCGACTCGGAGAAATGCCCACTCCTCCATGCAGAATTCTTTCAGCTGTGCGATGTTTGAGGGGTTTCTTGCATGCACAGCTCGTTTCAAATCCCCCCACAACATCTCGATGGGATTTAGATCCGGGCTTTGACTTGGCCATTCCAGAACCCTCCATTTCTTTCTTTTCAGCCATTCCTTGGTGGATTTACTGGTATGTTTAGGGTCATTGTCATGTTGCAAGGTTCACCTTCGGTTGAGCTTCAACTTTCCAACAGATGGCCTCACATTATCCTCAAGCACCCTCTGGTCCAATGAAGAATTCATAGTGGATTCTATGATGGTGAGCTGCCCAGGCCCTGATGCAGCAAAGCTGCCCCAAACCATAATATTTCCACCACCATGCTTTACAGTTGGTATCAGGTTCTTGTGGTCAAATGCTGTCTTTGGTTTTCGCCAAACATGTCTTCTGGTACTGTGGCCAAATAGCTCTACCTTTGACTCATCTGTCCAGAGCATATTGTTCCAGAAGTACTGGTCTTTGCCTCGGTTTTCATTGGCAAACTTTCGTCTTGCCCTGATGTTCTTTCTGGACAGCAAAGCTTTCCTCCTGGCACACCTCCCATGTAGATCAAATTTGTGCAGCCTCTTTCTAATGGTAGACTTGTGCACTTTGACATAAACAGTGGCAAGAGCTACCTGTAGGTCCCGTGATGACATTATGGGGTTCTTAGAGACTTCTTTCAGCATCTTGCGGTCTGCTCTCGGGCTAAACCCGCTGGGGCGGCCTGGCCTGAACAAGTTGGCAGTTGTGTGGAATCTTCTCCACTTGTAGATGATCTTCCGGACAGTTGAATGATTGATTTCAAATTGTTTGGAGATCTTTTTAAATCCCTTCCCAGACTCGTAGGCATCTATAACCTTCTTTCTGAAGGCCTCGGAGAGCTCTTTTGATCTAGGCATGGTGACGCCGCACACTTCAACAACAAACAGCAAACCAAACTAAATGTCTGAGGTTTAAATAAGACAGGTTCCTCCAAGATCCTCTCTAACGATGTTCTAATCATTTGCACCTGAGCTGGGGCACCTGATTCTAATTTTCGGTATTTGAAGTAGTGATAAATGTAGGGGTGTACTTACTTTTTCCACATGTGAAATTTGCATTTATGTTTATTTAAATTACACAATGGACTACAAAATGTAAATGTTTCATGATACTTGTTATATTATATCACCTTTATCTGTCAATATTGTTGAAATGAAGATCAAATAGCTGTATGTTGAAATATGTTGAAAAAGTCAAAACTGTACATGGGGTGTACTTACTTTTTCACGTGACTGTACATGCTTCAGTTGCTTTTTAAGAAGACGTTTGAGTTGTTTGTGTCAGCTTTGACTCTTGCAGAAGGAAGCTCGTTTAAATTGATACTATGGCCACAAATGTAATTCCCACCATTGATTAAACCTACGTTGGTCTCGTTCCTTACTTTGTCAATACCTTTTTGGTGGGGTATCTAACCATCATGTTTTGGAAGGTTTATGCATGCACATGCCCTTCTGTCTTGGAGGCTCCACATGGAGAGCAAACGTGAAACGGATCAAATTGGATTGGGATTATTCCTATTTTACCAGTTTGTGTCACATGTTTGTTGCCTTTACAAACTGCTAATAATTATGTTATGGTTGAAGCATCCTGATATCAACACGTTCGTTTGCTTGGAGAATGTTTCTCATGAGCGAATACATTTGAGCCAATAGCATAGGGGCACTTCTAGTCCAAGCCATTTAGCCCAAATATGGGGCCAGATAGGAAAAAACTGCAACACTACATATCAGGGCGAAATTGTATGCAGTAATATATACCAGATAACATATCAAAAGTCTAAAGCTCTAAAAATATGGGGTGTCTGTCAAAATCACTGGTACATGGACCCCCCTTTTCATCCTTTTGCGGTACGATTTGCTCACATTTTGCGATACATTCCGAGCACATGGTATATAATTATACTTTTAATATCAGGAATTACAGCATGTTACAGCCCCAGTACGGCCCGTACGGAACAAAAAAATAAGCACGTAAACAAAATTCCCAATAGCTAAATACTGATCACTGATATGCAAATACATGAATCACTTGTCATGACTGTTTCAGAATTATGGCACAATTTGTTGATTAAAATCACAAACTCATAATAAAATCACATATAGAGAAACTAATAATACTGACTCATAAAATACTGTCGGAAGTCAAGGATTCGCTTAAAAGTAAAAAAATGTCCACAATTAACTAATTCAGCTGCATGTAACAGTCTATAACAACAGTCCACTACCTAATCATCATTTTCCTCGTCATCGTCGTCGCTGAAACTGTCCAGGACGGAGTTGGTGCAGCCAGATCCACGGCACTGACCACAAGCAGGAGAACACTCCAAGTTGGGCTAGCGGCATGTACACCGTGCGGAACCACAATCGGTCGAACAGTTGCACCGGATAACATTCAACAAATCCTGAGGTGCTGGAGGGAGGTCGGTCATAACAGGAACAAGATTGCCGTCGCTCATTCTCCAGCCCCAATCCACTGGTTGTAGGCTGTTGTTTCCTTTCCACTGCTGTATTTGCAGATACACCCGTCTGCTGTGATATCTCGCTGCAGCAGATGTGGGCGGTAAGGTCTGTGGGAGTATCTTCGAAGTCTTGACTGCGACCTGTTCACAAAACCGCTTGTACCTGAGGGAATCCAAACTTTCATCAGGTTTACCCTTGTAGAGACACACGAGTGCTATCTCTCCTGCAGCCTCGACCACATCTGGTGATGCATCCTCAGCCAAGAACTGTTGGGATTGAGTTTGGAAGAGTGTGCTCATCATGAATTTCTTCAGTGACGCTCCTTTGCCAAGGCCGTACAGTCGAGACGTCGTGTCACATCCCAATACTGCGTGTATGAATAGGATGCTTTCACACACAGCTGCACCTAGCTGACGTTTCATGGACTTCACATTCCAGATGTGGTTTGGTTTTGTAGTGGATTTTGCCTGACTATACATAAACAAGTCGTGTGCTTCTAGGTTTGCGTAGAAGCAGAGTAGGACGATCAGATCTGTGTCTTCTCCTATAAGGGCTGTGTTCCTCATGTTCGCCGAACTGACTGCGGTCTGGACGATTAGCAGGTCAGCATCTTCCTGGGAATGATGGGTCTGGCATCCAGAAAGCCGGAGGTATCTGCTCAACATGTTGATGAAGTTCTGTTTGTTGTTGAGGTTTCCCAGGAAGATGTCTTTCTTCATGGTCAACTTCATGTCATCAGTGAAAGTCACTTCTGGTCCACCTCTACCTGCTGCTCGCCTCTGGTGGGTCATGTGCTTGGTTGATTGACCAAGATATCCATCAAATATTACGATGGCCTTTCCGTACTTTCTTGTAACATAGTCACAGTGGAGCATGCAGATCTCTCGATATGTTGGTGAACCACGTGGCCATGGTATACGGTGCAGCAGACTTCCACCATCCAAGACATACTGGATTTCGCTGATTGACTCTATGGTACCTGGTTCAAGTTTAGACCAGATAGCATCTCCGAGTACGGACTTCTGGGCTTCACGTAGCATCAGCTTTTCATCAAACAGCGCAGATGGATGAGGGCATAACTCAAAGCGAAACATCTCTTCCTTATCTTCAGCAGATTTTGAGATGATGATGAGACGCTGGAATAGCAGTTCTGGGTCTATCTGTACCTGGTCTTTACCAACTCGCACAGATGATCTGGCCTTCAGAAATGTGGTGGCTTGGTCTTTGCGCTTGAACGTGTAGTGGACAACTGACTGATTTGTCATGGAGTGCATGATCTTGTCTCCAATGAGCTTGGCATTGTCGACATCAACCTTACTGCCAGCGTTGACACCAGTCATTATGTTCCTGAGGGATGGATGACACTTGAAAGGATTTCTGTCAACTAGAGCGACCTGTAGTGTACTTGTATCTTGCATGTCGCGATGCTGCCTGGTTTTGCCCATCTCTTTGTTCTGTTCACCTGTGCTGTACTTCACTCCAGTGAGCTCTTGCATCGATCTGTTCGTCTCCGAACAAGCCGGCATGGACAAAAGCCACGTTAACCGTTGTTGCTCTGTCATTCCTCTTCCTCTTGTTAACCCCCCGCTGGTCTTCATACTTCTCATGAGTACTTGCTCAATCATCAGGTCTGAGGAAATTCCAGCCCAAGCTCTACTACTTCTTCGGGCGACATGGAAGCCCTGAGTAAACTTACGGTGCACATCTGGATAGTCCTGTTCTAAGCTGTGCATTATTTGCAGGTAAATCCTGGCAGACTTAGCATAGAGTGAATGACCTGAGGCTGCTACATATGGTAACATATCAGATACAGCTTCGAGGTGCAGGGACCAGTTTCCCATACGCTCGGCTTTGATGAATTTTCTTAAGATCTTCACCATATCCATATACTGTAACCACAGTTTCGCTGTTCGGTCTTTGGTCAATGATTCTGTCTGTGTTTGAAAGACTTTGCTGAACTTGTCAAGGATTGGATCACTTGCTACATCGTTGGAAGATCGTGTGCCTGTCATCAACGCATCATACAGGGTCCTTGCTTTACTCACATCTGGATGAATCACATCATCATCGGCCAAGCCACTCATTGCATCTTCATCCCGAACTGGCAAGTCTTCTGCAGTTCTGTATTGTGTTCCTCCAAGAGGATCAGACAGGAGGAGTGCATTCAGGACAGCATCCAGGAGGATGTGTGCCCGTACAGCCCTGGAAATTGCTTTTCCTGTTAGGATGTGATCCACTGCATTTGGTGCGTATATGAGTTCTAGCAGCTCCTTCAACCCAGAACCACCCATGAGGTGCCCTATGCTGCCAAGGAAGCTCATTTCCATATGAAAGGCACCTAGCCTTACCACAATACGTCGCATGGGGCTTCCATCTGGCTCCGAGAGAATGATCGACAATGCCTTCCACCATAGTGGCTGATCAAAGGTGATGATGGTAGGTACATCATGTTGTTTAGCATGTTGCGCAATGTAGTTGAGAGTGGAGTAGATGCATGTAGTGTCGCTCGAGCTCAAATCAATCATTGGGAGAAACAGGACAGACGATTTTGAATGCTGGACACCACGATGTAGGAGTTGCATCATCCCGGACCATGCAGGTCTTGGTATTTTGAACAGCAGTGACGTCTTCCACAGTACATCAAGGTTGGCTGTGGGATCATGGGCTCTCATGATAGGCACGCTCCCATAAGTCAAGGTTGCAAATGCCTGGTCGTCAGCTCTATGGTACTGTATCTGGATTCTTCCAGTTGTTTCTATGTCGCTGGCAGTGACCTGAACTCTAGGAATCGGATGTCCTTGTGTTGTTCCAGGGGTAATCATGGCTATTATCCCCATGCCATGGAAGGTGTTGTGTCCGTCTAAGGTTCTAATGTTGTGGTCGACGTTGTCAGCTGCATATTGAACAAATTCTCCCTTGTGGTTGGGTATGTCCGTACCCTGGTATACAGCTGCATTTTGGTTGAAACGTGTGACTTCCTTGTATGAGCTGCAGTACCCATGTGCATGCAGTGAATCAATAAGGAAACGAGAGGCGAAATGGTGCTGCAGCTGCACCCCTAGTGCAATTTGCAGTGGAGCAATCAGGACACGTGGTCGTGCAGCTTGCATTATAGCCTGACCAATTGAAGCTATCTTCAGCTCTACATCTTTTGCCTTCAAGATCTTTCCAAGAAAAATCTTCAGAGTATCAGGAAGAAAGTTGAGGCTGGCGTCTTTGAACTCAAAGTCTTCCGATGTTGGGTATGTTTCATTCCCTGTTTCCACTTGCTTTATGTCATCCAGTATGAATTTAGCGGCAGCTTCCAGGATTATTTTCTTCTGAATCATAGGATCCTTAGACTGGTTTGCATGAAACTCCAAAAGTACACTGTCAGCTGTTTGCCTCATCGTTGCAACATTCGATTTGCCATTAACTTTTGTGACAATGACTCTGTCGCCAAAGTGTTCAATCAGTCTGTCTTTCATATATCTTTGAGAATAGGACTCGGCATTTGAGTCAGCAAGATACTCGGCCATTTTGTCCACCAGATCAGAGATTGTGTTTTGTTCGTCGTCATTTTCCTCAAGGAATTCAGTCACCTTTATAAATGCCTGACATCTGTCATCCAGAGCAGGACGACCGCCTTAGTGTGGTGATTTGTATCGTCTACCCAATTTCTGTTTCTTCTGTACTGTTTCATTATGTACAAAATTCAGAGGGATCAGTTTCCCTGTCCGGAAATTTGAACTGCATACCTGGTGATACACGGCATCTGCCGCTGGAAGGTCACACACAATGAGCAGTCGAGCCCGAACAGTATCGGCCCATGCATCGTTCCTTGTTGAGCACTTTTGCAGAAGACTATCTTTACATTCTGTAAATGTGATAGAGTGGACATCTCCTTGTTGTTTCCTGTTATCAAAGTTCACCTTTGTACCACAGAAGAGGCAATCTGCTTTGAAGTTGAAGGCTTCCTCTGCTGATCGGAGCGATACACTTGGGCCTGGTCTGTGTGTATCTCTGATACTCTGTGCTACCTTTATTGGATTGCAGTATACACGTCGGCATTCTTGATGAACAACTTGACCTGGAACAGTCTGTATTGGGTCACTGCGCTGGTCACTAACAACATTAATAGTCCGACTTCCCTTTTGACGAAGTGTCACTACTGGATTATCGTTGTTGGTGGATTCATTGCAGAACACACACGAATTGGCCGCCATTCTTCAGGGTTGGATTACCTGCAAATATAGAAAAGTTGAATATACTATTACTGTATGTTATTGCCAATAGACCTAAACATACTAAATACATGTCATTGATGGGATTAAAAACTAAGATATATATGGTTCACAAACAAATAATGATGTACCGTCACTTGCTGTGGAGTGAGCAGTCTTTGTAAAACGGGGTGTGGTTAAATAAGACGCTAAAACAGTAAAAACTTCACTTATATATACAATATTGTACAGTATGATATCCTTTATTTATTATATCGTGCTAGTGATTAGGTCCAGTGTATAAAATAAGCAATAGAAGTTCAGAGAGCGACAATAATCATAGCATGCGGCATATGTACGTCTTTTAACATGGGGCTAAATGGAGAAAACTTGATTGCATTATTTGAGAGTCACCCCATATTTTTAGACCTTTATACTTTTAGTATGTTATAAAGGTACCTTGAGGGTAATCAATACTAATGAGATCGGTAGTGTTGCAGTTTTTTCCCCGTCAAATGCTAAATGGCTTGGACTATTCAGTTTAGGTGGCTGTTGATATTGTCAATGTTTATTTTCTATAATGTCCCTCGTTGAGGTTCTCACTTGATGCAAACAATTGAGGAATTGGGATTTGATTCGGACCATGACCGGTATGTTATATATCCAATGTACTGAATAGTTAACTGCTTCTCAGTCAAAATCTTGGAAAACATTTTAATTACTTGATGCAGTTGCGAATGAGGAAGAGGGAGATGCGTACTCCTGTGATCACTTTTCATCCATTCTGCTTTGATCTCATGAACCAACCCCTTAAGGGACATCTCCTGCCAACGTGTTAACCAAATCAGGATGGATTTTCTGCCTTTCTCTGTCAATTTTATCATGGTGCATTTAACGTGTCTAGAATGAAAAATTAACAAGTTGGAAGTATCGAAAGTGAAGAAAGAAAACGAATGTCTATTTTCAATTTCCCCCTCTCCCCTCCCCCACAAACCCCTTGCATTCCCCCTACCCTCACCGTTACCCATATCCCTTGTTTGTCTGTCTCCATCTATTTGGAGACAATAATCCCAATCCGATTTGTCCTGCTGTTGGCATTCACCCCTTCTCTTTCTGTTGATATTCCATTTGATGTATTGAATATTGATATGTTGTGTGTTCTAGCTTTTCCACGATCCTTAACGGTGTATTTAAAAAAAAAAAAATTGTGGTACGATGGATGCAGAAATGGCAAATGCGTTTTGAGCCAATCTGTGTTCCAATGGACACAAATTCACATTATTCCAGTTCAAACTTCCAGCTTCCAAACGAGTTTGGATGTACTATTTGGACTTCATATTGGCACAAGCATATGCCAACCTAGCTGATTCCTCCATAATGTCGTAATCCATCCGTGCCACCAGTGTCGTGTTTAATACGCCCCCCCCCCCCCCACACCGCCTAAGTTATCCTGATGAGACTTTGTTTGCAAATTTTAAGCTTTGTAAGCCTTATTCTGCAACATGTCAACTTCGAAAATTGTTTTTAATCCCAAAGTTTGTTCTTGCATTTTTTTTTTTTAATGACAGTTTTCTTAATTTTTTTTTGTCCTAATATGATTTGAGTCTGGTATAGGAGTTTGTATTTGAATTGCATGTAGAGGACAAAACACAGTACACATCAGTGTGCTTTTGCATGTATTGCAAAGATGTTAGTAGATGAATGTATTGCCACAGTATATGGGATTTGATCCTGGGATCCCCAGCACCATAAGCTAAAGTGTAAATGCCAAACGAGCCATCTCAAACGATGAAATTGTGCATGAGAAACTAAATATGAAGGCATAGCATTTTATCATCAAAACTAAATAATGACCACAATTTGGTGTGAGAGTCTGAGGTTGAACACTCGGTCCTTTTGCGCATCAACTTGTTGTGGCCCTCCCCGCTCTGTAACCATATATTGAGCTGACGGCCCTGGATACACGAGGCTCGGATGGAAGGCATCCAGTGGGAAATGAATGTATTGAATAGCCTGGCCGAGCTCGCTTGTGCTGCCTCATGCCTGCAGGGGAGATATGAAGTAGTTTTAATTGCTAAGATTTCTTTCTTCAATACTCGGTGCAGTTTGATTTTAATTTGAACTCAGTAGGACATAATGAACATCACTTGTACATGTTTGCAAGGTATGCAAGTTGTTGCATCACTGCTTTACTTAACAGGTTTGTGGGATGTCATGGAGTGTAGTTTATTTGGACTGTTTCACATTTTCATCGAGGACACCATCTCGAGTGGTGTTGTTTTCGTCAATCGTCTCATCGAGAATCCTGCAAATGTATGTCACCATGACAAGTGCATGCCAAATAATATAATGATTCACATTTTCAAATGCAGATTAAGAATACTGAAAATGCCATGTAATATATCACAAAATTGTATTTGTACGTTTTCTTTTTGCATTTTTGTGCAAAACAAAAACAAAAAACGACAAAACAAAAAAATCCACAGCAGCGATGTGCTTGAGCTGGAAGCAACAGGATATCTAAATGTCAAGATTTTACCACTGCACGAATACATGTCCCGATGGCTTTTGCCGAAGTGCTAGACTTTGGTATTTGGGCCTTTGCGGATTGCAGCAGCACGGGTCAATTTGCACCTCAGTGGGCGCACAGGTAGAAGGAACGTCATTATTTTTTAGATCAAAATGTTCCCTTTAACGAGGCAAAACAGCTGGGCAGAAATTTGTCATGAGAATCAAAGGGCAATTGATTGCCAAGAGTTTAATTGATTAAGCACATACAGTATATGCACTTTAAAAGACATTTTGTACACATCGTGTTGTCGAATCCCCCCACCGTCCCCCTTGCATATTTGATGTTCCTTCGGGTGCTGCTCGGCTGCTGTGTTTTTTGTTTTTTTAAATCTGTGCTGTATTCTGCTACATATCATTCTGGCCTTTGCAGGCATTGATTACATAATCTCTTGGCTCCACTAGCTAGCTAGTTAGTTTTGTAGCTTTACAAGATGCTGAACCTACACTGAGCTCCATATTTGAATGCACCAGATGCCCAAGTGCAATTTTTATTCTTTTAAATATGTCCCATATGACTTTCACTTCAAATGTAATTTTGCCCTGCCAGCATGCCAGGATCTCACTGCCATTCGTCATACTAGCGGGCACTCCTGCTCCTTTCTCGGCCCACCAAGAGTGGGCAATATGTTTTAGCACAGTCTTGGAAATGCACTTTATAATTTTTGTCATTTTTAAAATAAATGTTATTGATCACAAATCATACTCGATATCATAAGATAAATGAGGATTATTTGTAGTTCCGGCTATCACCAAAGGTGGCGCTATTTCTGCCACGTCAATTTTGGAGTCCTGGTGACATTCATGTTAGCTCCATTATACTAAATAATAGTCTTCAAACCAGGTCTACTTCCTACTTCCCCCTCACCTATGAGTGAATAAGATACCAGCTGAGACCCAGTCCCCCTTTTAACCTATGATATGTGAAAGGGTTCAAAATGTAAAATCAACAAAGCACAATCTACCTGGAATTAAAGCTCGTCATGTGCAAACCTAAATATTGTTTATGGGAATTTAGATGGCATGTCTGGAATTTCGACACTTTTTAACTCAACTGGACTACGTTTAACTCAACTGGTCCAGTTGAGTTCATCACATACTGAACCGTCCGTCGTCGTCTGTTGTCGTCGTCGTCTGTCGTCTGTCGTCCGTTAACTTTTCAACGTTAACACTCCAGCGTCCACAAATATCAACCGATTCTGATCAAACTTGACATGCAGCATCCTTACCCCAAGGACCAGGTTGGTATTACATTTCAGCCCGATCTGTTGAAAATGGCGGACTTAGGCGACCATTTTGTTTTTGGTCATCAAAACGACATTAACACTAGCATCCACAAATATTAACAGATTTTGATCAAACTTAGAATGTTTAACCCTTACCACGCAAGGTAGGTTGCTATTGCATTCCAACCCGATCCATCACAAAATGGCCGCCATAGGCCGCCATATTGTTTTCAGCTCCGAAACGACGTTAAGACTCCAACGTCCACAAATATTTATGGATTTTGATCAAACTTGGTGTGTGAGACTCTTACCACACAAGGTAGGTTGCTATCGCATGTCAACCCGATCTGTCACAAAATGGCCGCCATAGGCCGGCATATACAAGTATAAGGATACAAGGACCTTAAAATTATTACACAAGGTTGTTGGCTTTTCATTCAAGTCAAATCTAGTACAGACAACTGACCTACTTTAAAGTTGTCCAGTCAGTTCAGTTGAGTTCTGCTTCCCTGGAAGCTCTAGTTTTATTTTATTCCAACCAAGAAATGAAATTCTGTTTGAATTTTGTTTTTGTTTTTTGAGAAACCATTTGGTCTCCAGGTCCATACCCCATCATTCAACTATAAGTTGAGGCTAAAAAGCTCCAATTTTACAGGCCTGAGGGCAGCTGATCTGTCAGCCATCCAATCAAGTGCCTTTCACTGTAGAAGGTTGAAATTCATTGACAATTTGTGCTTTGCAGTGCTTCTGGAAAGTTCTCTGTGTGATTTCACACAGTCCTTCCTCTAATGTGAAAACAGGGGTGAATAATTGTTCACAAGCATAAGTGTTGGATAGATGCTTGACACTAAGGCTCCAAGCACATCTTGGTACATGTTTAACAATCCATATATATATATTGTTACGGTTTTTAGAACCTTCACTTTGTAAATTTAGTATTAAAATTTCCTATGTACATTTCCCCTTTAATTGGCTGTTAATTGAAATGAGTGCACCATAGCTAGTCCATATACAAGCATGTAGGCCACGTTGATAGAACCTTTCTATAGTTATTTCTTTATTCTATGTCAGTATAAGGCTCTGTCTCCCATTAATTGACACTGCATTGCACCGAATTGAAATAAGATAGGATCCCTCCGACACCCCCATGGCATCTTCAAAGTGCCAGTAACTTTGGGTGGGGTTATTGGCATCACCTTCACCCCAAGACTCCATTGCACACGAGGTCATCTCGGAGCAGAAGGTGGGAGGAGTCAGCAAAGCACCAGGAACAAGGTGTGGCTTTGCCAACACCTCCTCAAGGGGTAGGATCGGTGAGCCCTCGCGACCAATCAAGGCCGAGGCGAGCTCACCGATGGGCGTTTCCAACAGGCCGGCGGTTGGATCGCGACGCGACTCATAAAAAGGAGATGCGGGAAGGACTGCGGGGTCAGATGCGGGAGATGCGGGAAGGACTGCAGAGTCAGATGCGGGAGATGCGGCAGATGAAACACACATGAGCTTTGAGACCACCGCAGCTTTGAGACCACCGCAGCTTTGAGTCCACCGCAGCTTTGAGCTTTGATGGCAGTTGCGGCCGCGAAGCAACGCCGCCGTGCGAACACGCTTGAGGAGGGTCGGCGGTTGCTCACCTCGAGCCACGCGATCACACCAACCGGACCCGCATCCTTCCCGCCCTGTGATCCCACAGCTGCCTCTGGAGGGAGCTGGGCAGCTTCAGGACTTACGTCGGTCAGTCGCAGACAAGGGGATTAATCCCCCCTTGGTAAGGGGAAAAAGGGCTGACTGAGAGATCCGCAACAATATATATATATATATATATATATATATATATATATATATATATATATACGCAAAGATTTGCGGTTGGGAGTAAATCCAAATGACTCCATGGTAAGATCTCCAACCTTTAATTGAACAAACAATGACAACGTTTCGATTAACAACATGTGACAAAGCCACACGCCTCTGTTAATCTTCCTCAAGAGTGATAAAATCATCTCAACATCCCCATTATATGCAAAGTGGGCGGGGTATATGCAAAGTGGGGTGGGCAAAGCTGGACAGCCAATTAAACCGTATCACACCGCTCTCGTGAACTGACGTTACTGACCAAATTCAAAAATCAACCGCATATTAACGGTTCAAAATAATCCTGTAAGCAATGCTCGATTATAACTCAAGTGTTTAGAAAATCGATGAACAATCATTACATTTAATTAAAGGTTAAACTTGTAAATAATTAAATTGTAAATTAAATTAAAACTGTAAATATATTAAAGCAAAAATCTTTAAGATAAAATATAATTGCCATAATATCAAGAACATCACATGTGGCCCTGTGTGGTCAAGGGGAATGTGGGAAGGGGGGGGGAATAGGGGGGATAAAAATGGGGGGGGGGGGGAACCGGAGGGGGGCGGAAGCAGAGGGGGGGAGGTTTCGGATAGGGGTGGTTTGGGGGCGGCGGGGGTAGGGGAAGGGGGCAAATTGTCCGAATAAAAACCTTGTGTGACATATGTGGACTCGTTGTTCAAAGTATGGAATGCCTGCTTCGTTTACACAATAGTGGGTCAAACGCTACTAGCAAGTCAACTACCTCTTGTGTTATCGAGGTAACAGTTTCTTCTGTGTGCCAAGCCTCCAAAACACGTCTTCTGTTTCTGTTGGGTGTGGAACCCAAAATATTAACCCTATCCCATAAAGGTGTGTGGCCTTCTTTAAGGCCGTGTTTGGCAATAGCAGATCTGCTGGGATAATTACATTCAAATGCTTTTTGGTGTTCAGCAATACGTTGACCTAAGGTACTCCCGGTTTCACCCACATACTCAGCTCCACAACCACAGGGCACTACGTATACCACCCCTGACCTATCCTTCCTCAGAAGCTTGTCCTTGACCCTCATAAGAGCTTGGCGGAGGGTGAAACCCGGTTTGAAGCTAACCCTCACTCCTGCCGATTTCAAAATTCTGCCGACCCTCTGTGAAACCCCCGGTACAAAAGGCAGAACACACAAACGCTTTGGTTGTTCTCTCAGTCTCAGCCTGTTGTGTGGGGAAGCCCTTATCGTTTTCCTGTTGGGTAGCAAGCTATCAGGATAACCATTTGCCCTCAACACATTTTGAAGATGGTCCACCTCACTCATCTTGTCTTCAAAGGTAGATGGTAACTCACGTGCTCTTTTTGAGAGGGTGTGCACCACCGATCTTTTGTGTTCCATTGGATGTCAAGAATTGAAATCAAGGTAGCGATCAGTGTGTGTTGGTTTTCTGCACACCGTTACATTTAAGGCTCCTTGGGATCCCTTGTTATGTGTATCCAGGAAGGGAAGGGCTCCATTTTTCTCCTCTTCAATGGTGAAATTAATGGAGGAAAATTTTATTTATGGCCTCATGTATGATGCCCACCTCATCAGAGTGACAGATGACAAATGTGTCATCCACGTACCGGAACCAAACACGTGGTCGCACAAACAGGGCTGGAATGGTGCGTTCCTCCAAATCCTCCATCACCATGTTAGCAATCACAGCCGATACCGGGGAACCCATAGCGGTGCCATAAACCTGCTTGTAATATACCTCATTAAATACAAAGTAGGTGGAAGAGAGGCAGGTAGAAAGCATGTCACACACGTCCATCGGGCTTAAAGCTCCCACAGTCTCTTTCCATCGATCATCTTCCATCAAACGCCGGTTTGCCACCTCAATGGCCAGGGCTATGGGCACGTTGGTAAATAAAGACAACATCAAATGAAACCATGGTCTCGTGTGCTTCGATGGTGAGCTGTTTCACTCTTTCAGCAAATGAGTGAGGAGTGAGGTGGACCATCTGTGCTATTGTGCACGGTTCGCTCTGTTGTCCCCCACCAAATGCTTCAAAATGTTTGCCAAAAACTTGGATAGAGCATATGACAGACCTTAAATAAAGGTTAAACGTAAAGGTTAAACCTTAAATAAAGGTTTAACCTTAAATAAAGGTTTAACCTTTACGAAGGTTAATCTCAATGCTTGCCAGAATAAAAGCGACTGGAAGACTATCAGCTGCGGCATACAAACGTCTGTACAGCAGTAAGGGAGTGGCTCCCAGGGCCTATGGGCTACCGAAAGTGCACAAAGAGGGATTTCCGCTACGGTTAATCGTTTCCTGTATTAATGGTCCGTCATATGATCTATCCAAGTTTTTGGCAAACATTTTGAAGCATTTGGTGGGGACAACAGAGCGAACCGTGCACAATAGCACAGCATTTGCCCCCCATAGTTAGTCACACGAGCAACATATAGGCCCATTTGTAGTATAGTTATGTCTTGGTATGTGTAAGAATAGGCCATTTCCCCTGTTAGTACCTGCGTTGTGTAAAGACAGGAGAATAGGCCCCCAGTCATTTTGCTCCAACCTCCATTCTACCTCTATGTGCGCAATCCATCCAGCGTCACATTTGGCTGTCCCCTAGTCGAGTTAACACGAGGTGGGCCTCGGAAGGTGAAGGAGGGGAGCGGGGTCGGGGTGAGCGGCGTGGGGGGACGGTAAGAGCCACCAGCCAATCGGAGCTCGAGCGGAATGGCGTGAGAGGGCGTGGTGAAGAGAGTCTGGTGAGTTCCAGAAGGTTCGCGGGGCGGGTCTATATAAGCCCATACGAAAAGCCTCCGAAAGGACTTGCACCAGTGGCGCGATAGGACTTGAGGAGAAAGGACTGTGCCAGAGAATTTGCATCACTCGCCGTTGTTGAACTTTGACCCTCACAATAGAACGTGCATGCCAGGGGATAGAGGAAGAGGCGTTGGCCGTACATGTACGCGGGCGCAGCCAGACACGCCGGTAACGAAGATAGCGCATTTCGGCCATGCCAGTGAACGCGGCCATAACCGCGAGTGAATAAGCGAGTGAAGAACCGCCAGTCGCGCCAAAGTCCGCCCTCTACCGTGCGCCCCGAGATAACCCGATTGTTCAGGCGACACGCTACAAGCTCCTGCTTTCTCCTGCCTCCATCTTCACGGGACGCGCCGGGGACCGGAGAGAGCTGCACGAGAGCCATCCCTGGACGCACTGGTGAACATCATCCTGCCCATCAGCAATCCCCATGTGAGTGTGTGTGTATGAGATGGGCCCGTTTGTCCAGGGGTATTAAGCAAGACTGTAAAAGGCTGCTCTGTGTCCCTTTCCTTCTACCAATCCTTGTATTGTGTAAATAAATTCTGTTCTTCCTTCTGATTCGATCGTTCCCATGATTTCTCCATTGGCTAAGCGTGGTACGAATAGAACCGCTTGAATCGGGTTCCACCATCTATAACGGCGCGGATCACGTGTACGCAACCGCTCGGCGTATCGCCAACACACGTGGTTCGTGCGAGGCTTATTTCCTCGCTTCAGGGCAGCGCTAGTACTTAGGTAACAGCAAATTTGGTCCTGAAACCCGATTTAGCCCTGTCCGGAAGGGACGTAATAGGTCTCGGGTCGCGCCAGGTCAGTTAAGACAAGGGGACTAATCCCCCCTTGGTAAGGGAAGAAGGCCAGCGGCAGATCCACAACAATATATATGTATATATATATATATATATATATATATATATAAATATATATATATATATATATATATATATATACATATATACATATATACATACATACATACACACACACACACACACACACACACACACACACACACACACACACACACACACACACACTGGAACCCCGCTATAACGAACACCAGTATTATGAACTTCCGGATATAACGAACGAACTTCCTGTCCCCCGCATATTTAATGAGATTCTATTGTTTAACGTAAGGCAAATCAATATGGCTACACCGCCCCGTAAACGCAAGATCTTGTCAGTTGAAGACAAGCTCCGTATCATTGATCATCTCAGTCTTGGTGAGAAAGCAGCAAACCTTTCCAGAGAATACGGCATTCCTAAGAGATTGGGGTATGACCAAAGAGACCAGTTATGTCACTGGAGAAGCCTGGGCTGATATAGCGCCGCCAACGGTCAACAAGTGCTGGAAGAAATCACTCGGTGCCGCCATTTATCCTGTTGATGACGCAGCCAATGAAGAAAACACCGATCCTGAGTTTGATGAGAGTGACTATGTCCTTTTATCGGAAATTGCCAGAGATTTACAGCACATTGCTGAAGTTAATGGCGAAGATTTGGATAATCTTGCAAGATTATGGGTGGACGTTGATGAAGACGTTCCCGTGACCATTTCGATGACCGATGAAGAAATTATCGCCCCCGTTCATGAAACAACACTGCAGTGTGACATCGAAAGTGACTCTGATGACACCAATGAACCACAAGAAGTTCCAGCAACATCTGATGTAATTGCCGGACTTGAAACAGCACTTTCCTGGTTTGAAGGGCAACCAATCGACAACATTAAAGTTTTACAGCTCCGTCAGCTATTATCTTATGCACGCAAATAAAACGCCACCTCCAAGAGTAAACAATCCAAGATTACCAGTTTCTTCACGCAGTAAATTGAACATTCGGTGAATATTACATGTACTTGAAAATTTTATGTATGTACTTGAACATGTACATGTACTTGAACAATGACACAACAGCAATGCTTTTTTAAAGTTTTTTATTCGTACAATCGAACAATAAAATGTACATGAATGAACAATACAAAGAGTTTGTTGTTTTGCATATGAATAGGTGTGATAGTATGGTGATTCTTACGTTATTCAGTATTACGAACACTTCAAAATAACGAACTTTTTTTAATGTCTCCCGAGCAGTTCGTTATATCGGGGTTACAGTCACGTTAAAAAGTAAGTACACCCCATGTAAAGTTTTGACTTTTTCAACATATTTCAACATACAGCTATTTGATCTTCATTTCAACAATATTGATAGATAAAGGTGATATAATATAACAAATATCATGAAACATTTACATTTTGTAGTCCCTTGTATAATTAAAATAAATGCAAATTTCGCTTGTGGAAAAAGTAAGTACACCCTTGGCTCTAACATGTGGTATTGCCCCCTTTGGCAGAAACAACCTCAAGTAGGCGTTTCTTACAACTGTCTACCAGTCTCTGACATCGACTGGGAGAAATTTCTACCCACTCCTCCATCCAGAATTCTTTCAGCTGTGCAATGTTTGAGGGGTTTCTTGCATGCACAGCTCATTTCAATTCCCCCCACAACATCTCGATGGGATTTAGATCCGGGCTTTGACTTGGCCATTCCAGAACCCTCCATTTCTTTCTTTTCAGCCATTCCTTTGTGGATTTACTGGTATGTTTAGGGTCATTGTCATGTTGCAAGGTCCACCTTCGGTTGAGCTTCAACTTTCCAACAGATGGCCTCAAATTATCCTCAAGCACCCTCTGGTACAATGAATAATTCATAGTGGATTCTATGATTGTGAGCTGCCCAGGCCCTGATGCAGCAAAGCTGCCCCAAACCATAATATTTCCACCACCATGCTTTACAGTTGGTATCAGGTTCTTGTGGTCAAATGCTGTCTTTGGTTTTCGCCAAACATGTCTTCTGGTACTGTGGCCAAATAGCTCTACCTTTGACTCATCTGTCCAGAGCACATTGTTCCAGAAGTGCTGGTCTTTGCCTAGGTGTTCATTGGCAAACTTTAGTCTTGCCCTGATGTTCTTTCTGGACAGCAAAGGTTTCCTCCTGGCACACCTCCCATGTAGATCAAATTTGTGCAGCCTCTTTTTAATGGTAGACTTATCTACTTTGACATCAACAGTGGCAAGAGCTACCTGTAGGTCCCGTGATGACATTTTGGGGTTCTTAGAGACTTCTTTCAGCATCTTGCGGTCTACTCTCGAGCTGAACTTGCTGGGGCGGCCTGGCCTGAACAAGTTGGCAGTTGTTTGGAATCTTCTCCACTTGTAGATGATCTTCCAGACAGTCGAATGATTGATTTCAAATTGTTTGGAGATCGTTTTAAATCCCTTCCCAGACTCGTAGGCATCTATAACCTTCCTTCTGAAGGCCTCAGAGAGCTCTTTTGATCTAGGCATGATGATGCCGCACACTTCAACAACAAACAACAACAACACACAACATGCATTTTAAAGGCCATTTCCCCTGCTAGAGCGGGGGTTAGCCTTGCGGTCCCCATGACAATCTTCTCCATTTTGCCCTATTTTCTGCATCTCTCCTTGTTAACCCCCTTGCCCGCATTTCTTCTTCCACCATCTTTAGCCAAGTCTTTCTCGGTCTTCCCCGTCTTCTACTTCCTTCTACATTCATTTCCATCACTCTTCTCAACCAGTCACTTTCATCCTTCCTCAACACATGACCAAACCATCTCAACCTGTTCCTCTTCACAGCATCAATCACAGGCTCTATTCCCATCATCTTTCGCAATTCATCATTTGTCTTCCTCTCTCTCAACGATACTCCGCACATCCGTCGAACCATTCGCATTTCCACCCTTTCCAACCTTCATTGCTGCTCTACGTTCATTACCCATGTCTCGCTCCCATAAATCATAACACTTCTCACACATGCAGCATACACCTTTCCCTTCAGCTTCAACGACACTCCCCTCATCATCAGCGCGCCACTCAATTCCCGAAACTTCTTCCATGCACATCTCACTCGAGCAACCGTTGCCGAGTCTGATCCACCTTCTCCATTCAGCATGTCTCCGAGGTAGCAAAATGTTTTCACACCTTCCAGCTTCACGCCGTCTCCAAGATCCAACTCAACATTTCCTCCATCTGCAGCTCCCTCTGTGCACACCTTACATTTGAATGTAGCTGCCACACTGGTTAACGACCCTCTCAGACCACTACATTTTTGATGAACCCACTCAGCGCACATTGTACACTGAATGGAGTTCACTCCGACACCCTTCCTACACACAGCACAGGGCCACTTCCCAGTTCTTTCCACCTCACCACATGCTTTACCACTTGCCATCACCTTCGTCTTTCCGATATTCACCTTCAGACCTTTTGTCTCCATACATTCCTTCCACGTGTTCATCTTTTCCTTCAGTCCATCCATACTTTCCGCAATCAACACCAGATCATCTGCATACAACAACTCCCACGGTAAACCCTCCTTTACGTTCTGAGCCAGCACCTCCATCACAGCTACAAATAGTAGTGGACTTAGTACCGACCCCTGATGCACTCCCACCTTCACCTCAAACTCACCACTGTTCCCGTCCTTCGTCCTTACAGCTGTGCGCGCTCTTTTGTACATTGCCATCACTACTCTGATCAACCATTCCTCCACTCCTAACTTCCTCAATGCCCATGTCAATACTTTGCGTGGAACCCGATCGAATGCTTTCTCCAGATCAACAAACCCAAGAAACAACTTCTTCCTCTTCTCCATGTACTTCTCCTGCAACTGCCTCACAATGAAAAGCGCGTCTGTCGTTCCTCTTCCTGGCATAAATCCAAACTGCATTTCGTCGATCTTCACTTTCTTCCTTATCCTCCTCTCCAACACCCTTTCCAATACCTTCATTCCATGCTCCAATAACTTTATCGCTCGGTACGAGCCACACTCCAGAGGGTCACCTTTCCCCTTGTATAGAGGGACGAGGGTACTCAGTTCCCAATCCACTGGAATGCGGCCTTCTTTCACCACCATGGTTCTCTTTTTGAGGCAATGTTTTTATGGCTGGATGCCCTTCCTGACGCCAACCCTCTTAGTCGCCTCTTACGACACGCAGGGATACGGCGTACCTATTTTTATCCAGGGTACACACTGGGAAACGTTTAAAACATGGAAATTCTGGGGGGGGGGGGGGGGGGGAGCGCCGTCAGCATCACGGCTGCGGTTTAAACATATTTAAATAATATTTAAACAAAACCATGAAAACAATCTGGGAAAAGTCTCTAAGTGAGAACGTGGATTTGAGAAAGCAGGAGCAGAGGTGAAAGAAAAATGAGATATAGGGGGCGGGGCACAAGTCGAGACGAGGAGGCCGCACGAGACACCAGGCCGCACCAGGTGCACGAGGCGCGAACAAAGAAACGACTAATTACACACAAATTTGCAACAACTACAAAACCAAAACCAAATAGAAACGCACAATAACACATACACAACAAAATACGCAGCGGAAATTTGACAAAGAAACGAACGGGAAAACACTCAAACTTTGATGCCGTGGAGAGATCGAAGCAAGCCCCGTCGCTCGAGGGACCGGAAGTTAGATTCTTCAACTTCAACAACTTCAATGTGAACTTCAACAACAAAGAGCAAACCAAACTAAATGTCTGAGGTTGAAATAAGACAGGTTCCTCCAAGTTCCTTTCTAACGATGTTCTAATCATTTGCACCTGAGCTGGTGCACCTGATTCTAATTTTAGGTCTTTGAAGTAGTGATAAATGTAGGGGTGTACTTACTTTTTCCACATGTGAAATTTGCATTTATGTTTATTTAAATTATACAATGGACTACAAAATGTAAATGTTTCATGATATTTGTTATATTATATCACCTTTATCTGTCAATATTGTTGAAATGAAGATCAAATAGCTGTATGTTGAAATATGTTGAAAAAGTCAAAACTTTACATGCGGTTTACTTACTTTTTCACGTGACTGTACATATATACATCCATCCATACACACACACACACACTGTATATATGTTTGCTGCCCCATGAATTTCCTGTGAGACCACGTCAGCGGCATAACCGCCACCCTGCAACTTAGTCATGCAGACCGGTAAGCAGGTGGTGCATGTGACTAAGCCACCAGTACCTGGACAAAACTTTGCAGTTGGTATCGCTGGAAATTAGAAAAAATAATTGTTGTGAGAGGTGTCTTTGATGTGTTGGTCATGGTGTACAGTATTTAATTGGAGGATGTGAATCTTGCATGATGTGTCTATACACAAGTTTTTCAGATCGGAACATTTAACAGGATTTATGCTCTTATACCAGTCTATCAATTAAAAGCATATAACCATTTCCTATGGAAATATTGGTTTTGTGCATTTAGGCCTATGGTTTGTTTGGCATCTGCAATATGCATCATATATATATATATATACAGTATATATATATATTTTAGTTATCTCTTAAATGTAAAATGCCAGCGGGAAGTACTGCTTCTGTTTTGCAGTTATTTATCATGCTATCAGGGCTCGTGTTTATCCCTCAGGATCCAACTTCCATGGCCTTTCATTGATCCAAGTCTTGTTTCATAGCTGATCACTTCCTTTAGGGGCACCATGAAATGAACGCAATTGGTCAAATGTCTGGTGCGACACCACAGCTTCCGTTTAATAAATGAGTCTGCACAGCCTCCATGGGCCCAAGGCACTTGTGTGCTCATTCCAGACTGATGGATTGTTGCGTGGTGTCATGGTTATGATTTTGGGTGATGGGCAAGAAGTCTTAACGAACAGGCCCATTATCAAACTTCAATAATTATTGAGCTTTATAGCAATGCTGTAACGGCTGGCAGGTTGTAAACCTTACCATGCATACAATTATAGTGTCCAATTTGGATGCCAGGACCGGGGTGATGGGGCAATAATAGTCGCCCAATAAATTCATATATCCATATATATATTGCCACGGTGCTGTTTCGTTTCCCACATCCATTTTTATATCTGCACACGGGTAACCCTGAATGCATAATAACCGCAATGATGCAAATTTTGTGTGTGTGTGTGTGTGTGTGTGTGTGTGTGTGTGTGTGTGTGTGTGTGTGTGTGTGTGTGTGTGTGTGTGTGTGTGTGTGTGTGTGTGTGTGTATGTATGTATATATGTATATATGTATACAATTAATTATATACAATATATAAAATTAATATACATATACAATATATATAATTTATAGATACACACACGGTGATGGGGGGGGGGGGGGGGGGGGTTGCCTGGCTGGGTGAGCTCTTCCTTGTGGAGGTTTATTGCACACACAAAGTTTCACCAAAAAAACTGAATAAGGTGCCCATAATTGCATTTTTGAGTGTATGATCTTCTGACACCGCACTAGGGGTTGGGGTCAAAAATGATACTGCTCTTGCACATTCATGCCATGCTGTTGTAACTATCATGTTTAGTGAATTTCTGCAAAACAGTTTACGAAGGGATAGTGTGGCGGACAGACATATTGACCCGATTACAATATCTCGTGCTTTTTTTAAAATATATATATATATATATATATAAGCATGGGGATAATAAAGGGATGAGTAATTTGTCCAATTTTTGTTGTTTTGTTGTTTTGAAGATGATGTCCGAGGTAATTGTGTGTGACTGTGTATAAATGCAAACTGTGTATTTCATTGACAAATTGCTCCCCTCACTGCGAATCCTCCACAGGGATAGTTTCATTTCTTCGACTCTATTATATATATATATATATGGCAAATAATTTGTCGGACATAATTCATAATTGTGTGTTTTGGAATCTTCTGTGGTGAGTTTTGTGCACCCGTCATTTTGAAGTGATTTTTCCCTGGTGTGTATATATGGGAATTAGATTACTTTAATTAGACTCGCATGTTCCCAAGGAATACCAAAAGTTATTGTAGCAGTACTGTGTGTCACTCAGTCACTCGGTCACTCAATCACTCAGTTGGTGAGTTCTCACTGGTCAGAACCACCGATAGCTATTTACCCTGGCGAGACTCTGCAATGTTACTTTATATTTTGTATCTTAATTCTTTCATCCATGTGTGCAGGTGATAGCTGTTGCCATGGACGTGTTCACAGACCCTGATATTTTCAAAGACCTGCTCGATGCATCCATCTCTCGCCGTGTGCCTGTGTACCTTGTACTGGATGAAAGATCTGCACACCTGTTTGGCAACATATGTCAGGATTTTGGCTTCACTCCCAACAATCTCATGGTAATGTTTTCCTCATTGTTGTACACTACAGGGGATGCTAGTGGTTTAGAGTTTTCTGAAGACACAAGAGCTACTGCAGCATTCCCTGAACTTGGAAAAGTAGTAGCTTTATAATCTGTAGAATTCTCACAATGAAATTAAATACTATTCCTGTTATTGATCTGTCTTGGGGACCTGTCCAATTGCTTGGGGTTGCATTACCTTTTGTAATTAATGTAACTAGGGTGTGCCCGCACGTACGTGCTTGCCCGTACGTGCGTGCAAAAAAACATGCGTGCAAACAACAACAACAAAAAAAAACTTTGAAACCACGTGGCAGTAACGACCACAGAACCCCCCCCCCCCCCTCTATTTACATGAAATGGTTTGGTCCATTCGCAAAGCCAAAGCGAACGGCTTGCGAACCCCCCCCCCCTCTATTTACATGAAATGGTTTGGTCCATTCGCAAAGCCAAAGCGAACGGCTTGCGAGTACGGTGACCATACCTTGGGAACCACTTGTCCGATTAATTTCAAACCTTGAAAAGGCACATCCTCGGGTCCCCAGCAATATACCTGGCAAGTTTCAAGTATATCGGACCGGTAGTTGTCGAGAAACAGCGGTCGCATACAGACAGACAGACACACAGAGATTACTGGAATTATAGATAGACTAGGGCGTGCCCGTACGTGGGTGCAAAAAAACATGCGTGCAAACAACAACAACAAAAAAAAACTTTGAAACCACGTGGCAGTAACGACCACAGAACCCCCCCCCCCTCTATTTACATGAAATGGTTTGGTCCATTCGCAACGACCACAGAACCCCCCCCCCCCTCTATTTACATGAAATGGTTTGGTCCATTCGCAAAGCCAAAGCGAACGGCGAACGGCTAAATCGCCATAGCTCGGTAACTACTTCTCCGATTAATTTCAAACCTTGAAAAGGCGCATCCTCGGGTCCCCAGCAATATACCTGGCAAGTTTCAAGTATATCGGACCGGTAGTTGTCGAGAAACAGCGGTCACAGACAAACACACACACACACACACACACACACACACACACACACACACACACACACAGACACACACACAGAGATTACTGGAATTATAGATAGATTAATGTAATTTTTGTAATCTAATTTATAGAATCCTCAATTTTCATCTGATTGACTTGAAATTTGAATAGGATTTACATATCGGCGAACTGAATTCAACTACCAACTATTTTTGAGATCAACATAGGTCACATGGTCAACATAGGCCAAAGGTCAACCACTTTTTTTTAGATTTCTTAAATCCTCAATTTTCATCCGATTGACTTGTAATTTGAATGGTATTTTCATATCAGCGAATTGAATGTAACCACTAACTATTTTTGAGATCAGGATAGGCCAAAAAGTTAACATAGGCCAAAGGTCAATAACCATTCCGAATTTCTAAAATCCTCAATTTTCATCCGATTGGCTTGAAATTTGAATAGGATTTTCATAGCAGTGAACTGAATTCAACCACCAACTATTTTTGATATCAACATAGGCCAAAAGGTCAACATAGGCCTAAGGTCGACCACTATTCTCAAATTTCTAAAATCCTCTTTTCATCCGATTCACTTGAAATCTGAACAGGGTTTGCATGTCTGCTTACTGAAACCAACCATCAACTATTTTTGAGGTCAACATAGGCCAAAAGATCAACATAGGCCGAATTTCTAAAATTGTCAATTTTCATCCGATTAACTAAAATTTGGAAACTATTTGCATATCAGGTCACTGAATTCAACCACTAATTATTTTTGAGGTCAAAAGGATGCTCTACCGAGTGCCATTCTACTTTGTTCTGTTTTGCCAAGTGTCGCTCTGACTGATTTTTCATTTGTCTGTCTGTTTGTTTGTCCGCACAGAATAAATATGATTTTCTCTTCAACTGTTGGTCTGATTGACAGGAAATTTACATGATAGGCACCTCAACAACATGCATTTTAAGGCCATTTTCCCTGTGAGAGCGGGGGTTATCCTTGCGGTCCACATGACAATCTTCTCCATTTTGCCCTATTTTCTGCATCTCTCCTTGTTAACCCCCTTGCCCGCATTTCTTCTTCGACCATCTTTAGCCAAGTCTTTATCGGTCTTCCCCGTCCTCCACTTCCTTCTACATTCATTTCCATCACTCTTCTCAACCAGTCACTTTCATCCTTCCTCAACACATGACCAAACCATCTCAACCTGTTCCTCTTCACAGCATCAATCACAGGCTCTTTTCCCATCATCTTTCGCAATTCATCATTTGTCTTCCTCTCTCTCAACGATACTCCGCACATCCATCGAACCATTCGCATTTCCACCCTTTCCAGCCTTCGTTGCTGCTCTACGTTCATTACCCATGTCTCGCTCCCATAAATCATAACACTTCTCACACATGCAGCATACACCTTTCCCTTTAGCTTCAACGACACTCCCCTCCTCATCAGCACACCACTCAGTTCCTGAAACGTCTTCCATACACATCTCTCTAGCAACCGTTGCCGAGTATGATCCACCTTCTCCATTCAGCATGTCTCCGAGGTAGCAAAATGTTTTCACACCTTCCAGCTTCACGCTGTCTCCAAGATCCAACTCAACATTTTCTCCATCTGCAGCTCCCTCTGTGCACACCTTGCATTTGAATGTAGCTGCCACACTGGTTAATGACCCTCTCAGACCACTACATTTTTGGTGAACCCACTCAGTGCACATTGTACCTTGAATGGAGTTCACTCCGACACCCTTCCTGCACACAGCACAGGGCCACTTCCCAGTTCTTTCCACCTCACCACATGCTTTACCACCTGCCATCACCTTCGTCTTTCCGATATTCACCTTCAGACCTTTTGTCTCCATACATTCCTTCCACTTGTTCATCTTCTCCTTCAGTCCATCCATACTTTCTGCAATCAACACCAGATCATCTGCATACCACAACTCCCACGGTAAACCCTCCTTTACGTTCTGAGCCAGCACCTCCACCTCCATCACAGCTACAAATAGTAGTGGACTTAGTACCGACTCCTGATGCACTCCCACCTTCACCTCAAACTCACCACTGTTCCCGTCCTTCGTCCTTACAGCTGTGCGTGCTCTTTTGTACATTGCCATCACTACTCTGATCAACCATTCCTCCACTCCTAACTTCCTCAATGCCCATGTCAATACTTCGCGTGGAACTCTATCGAATGCTTTCTCCAGATCAACAAACCCAAGAAACAACTTCTTCCTCTTCTCCATGTACTTCTCCTGCAACTGCCTCACAATAAAGAGCGCGTCTGTCGTTCCTCTCCCTGGCATAAATCCAAACTGCATTTTGTCGATCTTCACCTTCTTCCTTATCCTCCTCTCCAACACCCTTTCCAATACCTTCATTCCATGCTCCAATAACTTTATCGCTCGGTACGAGCCACACTCCAGAGGGTCGCCTTTCCCCTTGTATAGAGGGACGAGGGTACTCAGTTCCCAATCCACTGGAATGCAGCCTTTTTTCACCACCAGATTACAGATCTCTGTCATTCTCTTCACACCCCAACTTCCTGCTGCCTTCAACATATCTCCCACAACTCCCGTCGGCCCTTCCGGCACCTCCTCCTGTATAATTATTTTAATGATGATTATGATGCCATTGGACACATGGTGTGGGTGCCATCTTATAAAAACCGAAAAACTTTGCACCTCTATCCCTGAAGGTGCTGCATAGACAAAATTGAGACATGGTTCATTGTAAAGAACTCTCCATGCAGAATAACATATGTTAATGATGTCATAGGTGCCTCCATTATGACGTCATAATTCGACAAGTACAAAACTTCACCTGATCAAGATGAAATTTCTTGAGTATCATCGATGTATAAATTGGTGGAGAAAGAAAAAATGACATCGGTCATGTGGTTCGGCCGCCATATTTGTTTTAACACAAAAGCCTTAAAAACCACTAAAAACACGTCATGGCGAGGGTCTGCAATCTCTGCTCTTTCTTGTTTACATATTGCATTCACCAAATATGTTGGGGAAGTGTGAGGAGAAAATGGATGCTCCTCCCCTCCACTTCCCCACTCCCCCAACAGATGACAACTGGAATGGCACTTGGTAGCATTTGGCAATCACACCTCTACCAGGCTAAACAGAGTTTGCATTTTGTATCCCACTGATAGGCCGGATCTGCATTCGGACTTGAACCGAAATGTAATCTGCTTCTTCTTGCCTATCCAACTCATCCACCTCATTTTGTCATAATCCATCCATAACGTTTTGAGATATCATCCTATATACAGTTTGTGGCTCTCAATTGTGAAGAATAAGATGAAAAATTCAAAGATTGTTGTATCCAGATCCATCATTCACCAAAATATAATTATTTCATCCTTCACAGATGCCCAACCTGTCAACCCTATTTACTGGAATCTGTCCATAAATCTTTGAGACATCCTGCTCACAAACATTGGTGAAAACATACCCTCTGTTCACCTTTGGTGGCGGAGGTAATTAACCTTGCGTATTGCATTCTTTGTCATGTTGAGTTTAGTACTGTGTATGTTTCATTTGCCTACTCAGACAATATGATCTCCATAATCCTATAATTATAGGCTACCCTAAAAAAACGCTATTCCTAAGAGGTGTAAATCAAACTGGATTTGGGCTGCTTTGCAGAATTATTCCAATATCCTTGTACAGTATAATGGTATTGCTTGTTGTCCTCGACGATCATCCAGTTAATACTCTTTAGATGCAAGTGGTCTTAAAGTCGGATGGAAATGGAATGTTTTTCACTGTACAGATGAGTCCACTGCACGTCCATCCATCACAGATGGAAAAGTCAATGGAGTGTTTGAGGCACTATTTCCTCCTGGTTCTGACACATTGACGTTTTCCATGATAACATTGTCTGTGATGCATTCGTTTGTTTTGCCCAAAGCGATATCGCATGGTGTATATACAACAGATGTTTCTCAAATTCAATTTATAATGCTTGTAATAATAGTCAGCTGCCGCTAAATCTATGTCCACAAGCATTTTAACATTCTGTGCCATGTTTGATGGGACACATCCTTTCCAGCTCGGCCTTTGATTGAAAAGGCAAAACAACTTGAAGAAAATGCATTCGACGACCTTGCCATTGATGAGCTTATAACTAAGATATTGAAATATCAAGTGAGTGTTGCCATTGCCATCTTTGCAAAAGTCTCTCAAAATACCATCGCATGCAGTTAGCCGTTGAATGATCGTCATTGTTCAGAACAAACAAAATAAAAATGCAAATAGCTCGGTGCCCCCAACTTTGCTATTCAATGTTTTATGATGGTCCATCCATTAGATGTCAATGAAACCTGTTTCATTGCATTAACCCCATAGTGATTCACCCACCTTACTTTGAGACATCTTGTACACTGTTGCAAATGCACGTGGAGCTGGAAATTGACTCAAACACTCGTAATTGGGTACATTTTCCCTTTGGCATTTTTGAATTTGCAGCTGTACCAGCATCGTTTTTTGTGTAAATCGTTAATGGGAAACCGTTATTGCGAAATCGCATTAGTGACAAGAAGAAGAAGACATAAAATGTCATAGCCCCCGTCGTTTTAGTAATTTTACTGTACGACGTTAAAGGCCGCGAGTCAGCCAGCCAGCCATCTTTGCTCTGATTACAAAACAATATCTTCTGCATATGTATGCTCTCATGTTATTGTCTTTGGCCAAGTTTGAACATAATCGGTCCTTGCATGTCCAGGAAATGATTGGGGACGCGCTCTATTAGGGTTTTTTAAATCTCCGCCACCAAAGGTTGATGAGGTTATGTTTTCACCCCTGGCTGTTTGTTTGTCTGTGAATAAGCTATATCAAAATTGTGGACGGATTCAAACAAAATTTGGTGGAGGTAGTCTGTGTGCTAAGGACAAAATGATTAGATTTTGGTGAAGATCCGGATTCGGATCCGGCTACTAGAATTTTTAAAGTGATTCTTCACCTTTGAGAGATGGGGCAAAAAACCGATACATCGCACGATATCTCAAAATGTTATTGACGGATTTTGACGAAACTTGGTGGACAGGTTGGATGTGTGACGAGGACAAATTGATTTCATCTTTGTGAAGATCTGAATATGAATTCGGATACGATAATAATTTTATTTTTAAGTGATTCTTCACCATTGAGAGGTTGGGGCAAAAAGCGATATACCATATAGCATGATATTTAAAAAGGTTGTGGATGAGTTATGACTAAACTTGGTGGACAAGTTGGTTAGGTGGCGAGAACAAGCCGATTATATTTTGGTTCAGGTCCGAATCCAGATCCGGCCTATCAGTGGATACAAAACATAAACTGTTCAGCCTGACGAAGGTATGCGCTCTACCGAGTGCTGTTCTAGTTGCAACTAAAATCGCCACCAATCGGCCATCTTTGAACAGTTTGCCATCACGTATCATGCTTGTTCCAAGTTTGAACAAAATTGGATCATGCATGTTCAAGAAATAGTTGGGGACATGTTTAACGAGCAAAATGGCTGCCACTCAGCCATCTTTGACTGCATCGTGAAACAAAATGATGTGCATATATATAACATTACGTATTGTCTTTTTACAAAGTATTAACAAAATTGGTCCATACATTTCAGATAATGGGTGCGGATGCATGCATGCATGCATGCATGCACGGACGGACAGACGAGACCCAATCCATAAGCTCCCTTTTGGACTAAGTCCAACTGGGGCTAAAAACTGGTGGGCCTCGCTGAGCTATTTGTGTCTTGGTTGAAGTTGTTCTGCAATGAGAACAAAAGAAAATGGAGTACATAAATGGAACTTAAAACACACAAGGAGCTTCGTAGTATGTGCATGGCTTGTCTTTCAATGTTCCTTGCTATAAATGGACTATAACAGTAAAGATAAATTGGGAGGGGTGGGTGAAGGGTGGGTGATGCACAACTAAGAAAATTAGTTTGAGACAAATAAAATTAAGGAAATGGAAGAGGAAAATTCATTTTTCTCGTGTGACATTTGTTACCCCCAATAAGTTTCCAAAATTTGATGGAGATCAGCCTGATCAGCCTGTTTTCGAGTCTACAGGTGGACAAACACTTCTGTGTGTGATACAACATTAAAATACATGTGGAACTGGATCGTTTTGATACAATTCTCAGATACGAGAACAGCTGATACTTGCCACATGATCATTCTGACGATGGAATACAATTAATGGTTTGCCATTGCCTGGCCAACAGGCTCAAAGGACAGGATACATTTGGTCATCGTACAGGTGCACAACCGCAACCATTTACTGTTTCTAAAGATTGCAGGGAGACTACACACCTGGCTTTATTAACATCGCCTTCCAATGACTGCGTACGTCATGATGCAAATGGCACTAGGTATGCAGTATTAACGTGCACAGGGTGCTGGGCAGTCCTTTTGAGGTCTTGGTGTGTGTGAGCACGTCCGTCCCAGTTTCTTGCCTCTTTTTCCATTTTATTATATATATATATATTTTATTTTTTTTAACCTGAATAGCCAAGTCGACAGTGGGTATTTTTAATCTCTCGTTGTTTTAACCTCATGTGATTATGGACTATATTGTCCGTGTACACCGTGTCCCAAGTTTGCTAGCTGTATGTGGTCGTGAGATATTTGTGCGTTCGTACAGCTGTCAACTTGAGGGAAGGGGCTGTCGAAAAATTTGGGTCTCAGTTTTTTTTGGTTTTTAATCAGATGGTCATGTGATCTTTTTGGCCATCTTTGTAATTGATTTGCTCTTGTGACATGGACAACTGCGTTTGGAACTTCAATTGCTTGGACTCTCAGTATTGCAAAGGAACGTTCAGTGTGTTTTACAGTGAGCATGAGGCACTATTGCTACAGGAGGTGTAGTGTGAATGTGGAAGCAAATGTCTGTGTACGACTTGCTTTTTATTCGTGTTGGATGCTTCAAGCTCGTTAAATGCAGTGCTTGTTTTGTTCAATAGATATGGAATTGGAAGTCTGTAGCACTTCGCTGAAGTTAAACTTTGAAAAGGTCACCAACAAGGACAAATACCAAAAGCTATGGTTGTAGAATGGACGTGTTTGAAAAGCAAGGAAATCTGTTGACGACACACTTCACTCGCTTCAATGGGATCGGAGAGCGTCCATCTTGTTCTTTTGAGCTGATGGACCTTAACCTTTAGTCTACCTCTGCTCTCACCTCTCACCTTTGACCTGTGATGTTGATTCTGCTGAAAGGTATTGACACTATAATTGGCCACACAACAGATCACTACAATTTCTGTATCTACAGTGGGAATGTATTTTGTGCAGCAAACCTTCAAATTTATTGTACACAGCTCCTTTCCTATTCCATCTCCAGGCGCTGAACGACATCGCCGGGTGCCAAGGTGGCCCGGGGATGACACGCACCGAAAGGGGTACTCAGTTTTCACTCCGGTTGTTTGTTTTGTTCCGGGCAATATCGCAGCCATCCTTTGAGCTAGGAAGCTGAAATTTTACCACAATCGTGAAAAGTGCTTTGGCTGTAAAGGATTTTTTTGATGTATTGATTAATCAGTGAATCAATTAATTATTTGATTAATTACTTGATTAATTTTCAAAAGGTAACGGAGTCTGATGAAATACTGGTGATTTTGGTATGTTACTAACCAATTGTTTAAGAAATTAATTATTTTACGATTATTCATTTATTTATTTTAATTACGCAATTAATCAATTAATCAATCAATTTATTGTACACTGCTCCCTCCCAATTCCATATGCATGTGCTGCACTGCGGCATCACCAGGTGCTGGGACAAAGTCACGCGCTAGAGGATATTATTTTTTTTGCATTGAGAATGTGTACTTTGAATGTAGGTAGCTCTTATTTGTTTTGTTTTGTTTTTTTTGTTTTTTTATCCAATGTATTATTAACGTGATGGTCACGTGTGTACTATGCTTTTTAAAATTGTTTTTATTTATTTATTTATTTTTGTAATTTTTTGGGGGATACAAGATCGAGGCTCGTGTAAGAGCTAGCACATTAAACACATATTGGCACATAAACAAAAAACAATAAAAGGAGGGGGAGACAAGATGGGAGTGAGAGGGAAGCACACAAGCACAACAGTAGAGAACAGGGACATCAGAAGATCTGTGGAAGGGAGAGGGCTGGGAGAGGAGGGGAAGGAAGAGGGAGGGAAGGGGTACACGGTATAAAACAAATTGGCACTACTAGGAAGTTCAGGAATGAAGTCGGGAATTGAAAGAGGTGGATTTGAGGTATAGTATAGGCTCTGGGGGGTTGCTTGTGTACATCTCTCTTCTACGGCAAAACTTTTGATTTTCCTGTTCTATATGTTGAGACCCTTGGAAAAAATCTGGGTAACACTCCCAGATCAAGTACGTTTTTTCTGCACACCCCAATACGTGATTATGACTTGAGGCCAATTAGCCGAAATAGCAAAATTCAGTTTTCATGGAATAATTCAAGAGTAGGCAGCTTTAGATTCAAATGTAACATTTATTTATCATGTTTAGACATAACTAACACATTTTTAGCATGGTTCAATACTATAAACTGTCTTTTTTAGGAAAAAAACACGTCATTTAGCTTCTTTTTCTCCAAAAATCACTTTCAGTTTGAAAGGCGCTCAAAATCCGATCACCTCTCATACACCCAATTATGTAGATAAAGCAACCAAAATTTGTCAGAAGCTTCCTTATGAAGCCCTTTAATAATTCCATGCATCATATTTATGATTCATTATATTGTATAGTGACAGTGGGGTCAAATGTTAACAAAGGTTACCCCTACCCCAAAAAGCGGTATAAACCAAAATTGGTTAAATTGGTCTAACTTTAGAAGTAAGTGTGATATTCGGCTGATTTTGGTGTCTATGTATGGGTTTTTGATAGCAAGCTATTCATTGGAACCATAATCAACCCCTTTTGAATATACCTAATTTGCATAATTTCAAAATGGCCGCCAAACACCTGGCAATGATGTTGACTAAATTTCGCTCAAAATTCAGCTTAAGCAAAACTATTACACTTACATAGCTTAAGGATTCATGAATTAAAATCATAACATGTCCACAAACCCAATATAACTGTCATAACAAGGAAGCACGTGCTGTCAATTACCACCATTTACCACCCGTGCAACTTCAATACATGTACTCTTTATCAAGCGACAGGATTCTTGCAGGCATCAGGGGAAGCCTTTTTGCAATGACAAAAATTTACACATTTGACTCTGGCGGTCCTACAGGGGCATGTTGACCTGGCACACTTAGTGCATGAACAGACAACTGTCCAATGTGATTCTAGAGTTTTCCACGTTGTCTCAGGTATCAGCTGTTCCTTGTCATGCGTATAACCACAATCCTCTGGCTTAAGTGCGATCACATTTTCAGAATCTTGATGAAGCTCCAAAGCATGCATGATATTGTAGGCATTGAAAAAGCTACGCTTCATATGTGGCAGGAGACCTTGGCTGGTTGGTGGCAGGTTGTGATGAGAACTCCCTTTGACATGATGGAAGATCTCCACACGCAAGTTCGAAAATTTCTTCGCATCGCTTTTTGGTTTCAGTACTTTGACCAAGTAGGATTCTGCATTCTTGATCAAAGGCTGAGAAAGGGTCGGCAACCCTCCAAAGTGCTTCAATAACTTTTCTGGCTCGGCATTCAAGGCGGCTTTCTTGGTCCCAACTTTGCTAGTGATATCACATCCTGTAAGACTGTGTACGGCAGGAAGAACAGCACAGAGTTGACATCCGATGCGCTCGAACAAGGTATGAAGGGGCACATACCGAGTGCTATCTCCAACTCCAGCTCGTACCCACAGCTCCTCTAGGTCATGTTGGAGAAAGACAGGCATGTGGTGGAGCAAGGCAACAACTACATCAGTATCATTGGAGATGACAACACATATTTTGTGTCCTTCTTTGAGCGCGTCCAAAACATGAAGGAGTATGCGAAGATCCGCCTCTTCAAATGTGGATTGAAGGTGTACCAGTGCGCTCTCATCTCCGTTGTGCATTTTCATACATTTCCAATCCTCGTTCTCTCTGGTCACCTGTCCGAGTACAGTTGGGTACTGACCGGTATTTGCAATATTTGAACGAACATGGCTGTAGATCAGTTTTTCAAGGAGAAGTTTGTTGTTGTTGGAAGGCCAGAATGTGTTCATATCCTTAGGTAGTGGTGTTGATGGCTCTATTGAAGTATATTCGATGGGTAGAGTGTCACTTCGCCTTTTCCTCTCGCTGTCCTTCACTGATGGGTCATCAGAATACATGTCAAAGACATAGTCAGTCCGCCCAAACCGATGATATATGGCCGAAAATGACATGAAATTTGATAGAAGGTCATTGAATTTGGAGAGTTTCGTAACATTAACCTTTCGGATTGTGGCCATGATGTCAACTACAAATGATGCGTCTTTCCGATGACTATATGTAAATTCTTCCGGTTTTAGGTGCGTCTCCAACTCCTTCAGTAGCTGGCTCTTTGCTGGTTTAGTCATCATTCCTGCATCATCAAACAACACTGGGGAGGGAACAACATCGTACTTTAAGAGATCATCAGTGGTGAGGCCACGCTCCCGAGCTATTTCTATGTTTCTCTCAGCGATGTTCATATCCTTCACTGTCGTCTTGGTAGTCTTCTGTGGCTTCTTTCGAAGAGTTTTCATCGTCTTCAAGTTTGTGCGGTGAATGGTACTGCTTATTCGTTCAGTCTTGGTGACAAACCTTTCCTTTCTGAATTTCAGGTACTTCTCTTTTCCTTTTGAAAAGGCGTTGAGCATGTCAGTTTTTATATCATCGGACATAACCTCTTTTGTCACAAAGTTTTGTAGTGTTTTGGAAGCGTCTAGAGACAGAGGGGACCCCTTCTCTTCAATGAATCTCATCATCTCCTGAATATGTCCTTCTTTGCGGTTCGTTGTGGCTTGAGATGATTCGTGGTGGCTGTAAGTCTCATGTGTCCTGTCAATCACATCACTGTATTGCCGATGTAGGTTCTTCACTGCCATCATTTCATGGTATATTAGGTCCCACTGGGCGACATACTGTTTTTGCTTTGCATGTCCAATGACTCCATCGCTGCACTTAGATGAAAGGTTAATGCTTTGCTCTAATTTCTGGTCTCCTCCAACAGCGGTGAATCGGCCGGGTATCTCTCTGATTGAAAAATTGCCTTTGGCAAATTGTTCATGAACTGATGGTGCAGTCTCAGGTAGACGTCGCATGTCTTCAAGGTAGAGAGAACACCATCGCAAGTAGTTGGTCGAATCGAATGTCGCAAACAGGTTCAATGCACGCTGGACAGCGTCAAGATGCAGTTCCCAAATCCCTTCACGATCAGCTCTCAACAGATCACGGACAATATCCATCATTTGCAAGAACTGAGTCCAGAACTTGAAGTTTTCATTGGTATCAGACCGTGTTTGGATGAATCTGTTCAAATCTTCGACCAACGTTTTTGATGCATCAGCAAACTGAACCATATACTTCTGACTATCTGTGATGCATTTCTCCTTGACACTAGACTGGAGGTTCGTCAGGATGGCAAGCTCATGTGTATATTGGTCGATGCCTTTCTCGGAGAATAATTCTTTGTACTGGAGGCGTTCAAAGGCTTCAGCAAGGAGCTGCATACCCTCAAGACAGCGGCTGTAGTGACCTCCATGTAGAACAGAATTCTCGATGACAGTTGGACCAAAAACACCAGCCTGCAACCATGTGATGTTCGCGCCACTTCCATCCAGGAGTTTGCCAATACATTTCAAAACAGTTTTCACTAAGTGAAACGTTCCCAGGCATGGAACCAGGGTCCTGAATTCCTCTGGTCTCAGCAGTTGTATATCACGGACGATGCAATAAACACCTTCATCACAATACATTGGTTTCTCATTTTGAGTCAGCTGAGAACCAATGTCCATAAAGTTCTTCATAGCCGTATAAACTGTCGCGTACTCTGTAACTGGATGCGGCAGAACAGGCACAAATGCAAGATTCTTCAATGGGATGGCCTCCTCCGTCCAAACAGAGTTGCTAGCACTCCAAGATGGCATTGTTTGTGACTCGGGGTAGATGGACACTTCATCATGCATGACGTTCATGCGTGCGAGGGACCAATAAATATCCTTCAGTTTTGCTGCATCGGCTTCGGAGGAAGTGTAAGGCAGTTCGGCCACTTTGTAAGTTGCTGGGATGTCAGCACGGCGTGCAGGCTTGTGAAAGTCGGACAGTACCTGGCATTTTAATATTAAACTGAATGACTGTGGACCATGTGTGACCTGCGTGTCAGAAATCTTTGGTTTACTGGTCGACGACGGGGGTTTGTCTTGGTAGAGAACAGTCACAGTGTCATGTTCAGATACATTTGCCCCCTCATGGTCCCAGTTGTCAATTGCACCAGAGGTGAATTGCCCAGGATCAAAGTGTGACGGCAGTGAAACGCGATCGTTGTTGTGCTGTGCTGTAAACGTGGCAAGGTCATGTTGGTACCTACGCAGCTCCGGGTAGCTGATTGCTCGTCCTCCGTGGTTTAGAACTGTAGTTACAATTTTGCCACCACACCCAAGACCATGAACTGATTCCGCATTCATAATATGCATTGGAGTTCTCTTTCTACCGCAGTGATGGATATAGTACATGACTTGGAAGACAGATTGTATCTTTCTGCAACGCTGTGTGGAGAGGCTGTTACCTGATGGCTTGCTACCGGTATCGTAGTCATCATCATCTTCTTCATCCTCATCAACTGGTTCATCACTTTCTGTCATGACAGCTTCGGCTGCTTTTGCATATGTGTCAGGATTGAAATTGTACAAATGACTGAAAAAACGTAGTACAGGTTCAGGGATATTCATCTCGCTCAAGGAATGCTTTAGATCATGCGCATCACAAAAGCTATCGTCAAGGCCAAAATCATACTCATCTAGAGCCTTCCTAATCACACCACTGCATACCTGAACAGGATCAAGGGAACGAATGCACTCAGCTAACACTTTCTTTGGAACACTGAATACCATCATTGATTTTTTGAACGAACTGGGATATGTAAAATCAATCTCATTGCCAAAAGTGTTCAACAAGAAAACTTTTACATCTCTATTACGAAAGTTACATTTGTCATCAATATTGTTCAAAGAGTCTCTGATAGCACTAAGTTCATAACCCCTCCCTTCTTTTAGGCCTTGCTCTAACTCTTTAACAACCTGATTCCAAGCAAGCTGTTTCTCAGACACTTTTGGTATGGAAGCTTTATCACGAGAGTCATACTTATACAAGTATTTAGTCATGCAGTCCCTGTGGTAGTACAGGTCTGCTCCAAACACAGAATGCGCATCTTGAAGGTCGCACGTTCGGGTGAACACATCATCTTGAAAGAAGTTTGTCGCAGCCAGAAAGGCTGAAGCACGGCCTGATTCACTAATGCGATATTTCGTGTACTGTTGTTTGTGTGATTTACTGTCACAGATAATACACTTCACTTGACGTAAGGCTGTTGTGGACGTCTCTGTATTCGGTGGATGTCGGACGGCCTTAGAACGAGTACTTCTATCTTCTTCCTGCTCAGAACGGGACAGGTCTTGGCATACAGCAAGACTCTTCCTTTTCCTATTGAGAACTGAAGTCATGGTGTATTTTTTGTAACAGTCATTGGTCACATGATAAACAAACCCATCTCCTTTAACCAGCTTAAGCCGTTTGGAAACTTGATCATTGTGGATGTAACTTGCTTCTCGTATCCTTTTGCAACCATTAGTTGTGCTCACAGTTTTATCCCCCGCGCTTTTCTGGCAGATGATGCAGTTAGTCGCATCAAACGAACTGTCTTCGGGCGGTCCTGAGAGAGTAACAGACTCCATCGTCAGCGGCCACGCCTGAAAAACAAAAAATGGATATTAGTTACGTTTGTACGGCTGTAAAAATCGGCAAGGTCGGACCATATGCTGAAAATATAAAATGTGAAAGACTGATAAGCCACAAAGAAACCCATGTTTATCCCTATTAAAGGGCTTCATAAGGAAGCTTCTGACAAATTTTGGCTGCTTTATCTACATAATTGGGTGTATGAGAGGTGATCGGATTTTGAGCGCCTTTCAAACTGAAAGTGATTTTTGGAGAGAAAAAAGCTAAATGACGGTTTTTTTTTCTAAAAAAGACAGTTTATAGTATTGAACCATGCTAAAAATGTGTTAGTTATGTCTAAACATGATAAATAAATGTTACATTTGAATCTAAAGCTGCCTACTCTTGAATTATTCCATGAAAACTGAATTTTGCTATTTCGGCTAATTGGCCTCAAGTCATATTCACGTATTGGGGTGTGCAGAAAAAACGTACTTGATCTGGGAGTGTTACCCAGATTTTTTCCAAGGGTCTCAACATATAGAACAGGAAAATCAAAAGTTTGGCCGTAGAAGAGAGATGTACACAAGCAACCCCCCAGAGCCAGGAGTAGTATATTAACGGGGGTAGAAAAGATCAAGGTTTTGGATGGGGGAAGATAAATGCTGGTGAACAGCTGTTTTTATAACCTGGAAGGAGGAGTGGGATTGAAGAGTGTGTGAGTTTGTTCCAGAGGATGGAAAAAAAAATCGGAATAAAAGAGTGAAGGTGAATAGAGTCTTGATTTTGGCAGTTTCACAAGAAGGTTGCTGGCAGTTCTTGTGCGTACTGCAGGAATATTTGTGGGACACAGCACAGATAGAGCTGAGGGAGCTAGGCCAGAGAGGAGTCCGGAGAAGACAGAAAGAGCACCAACCTGCCTGTGGTGAGATAGTGAAAGGCCTTCAGAATTAGCTTCATCGTGGGAGATACCAATGATCCTGAAAGCTTTGGTTTCTACAGCGTGAAGCCGAGCTAGGTGTGAGGCAGGAGCACCAACCCAGAGAGGAGAGCAGTATTCCATCAAGCTGTGGATGAAAGCTTTGTATGTGGTGAGTGTGAAGAATCAGCTCTTCGTTTGCAAAGAAGTCCACAAATAGCCTGAAAAATGACGCAGCTTTATTCAAAACCAACTTATACAGATCCGGAAGAAGCCAAGACATCTACAGCAAGAGCCAGTCTCATGCCAAGTCAAGCCTTCCTGAAAACGCATTGATTCTCATTCACTTATATACGAATACGATTATCAGAAAATCTCCGAGAGAACAAACAAAACTGGGAGAGGTTCCTCCCCGGTGGGCCAAGCCCCCACCGTCATCCGCCCTGTTATTCGGGGGAGTCAGCCCTTCCTTATCATTCGGACCAAATGTTTCTCTGGGCTCCGAGAAAACAGAAATGTAACTCACAAAGAGAAGAGTGTATGCTTAGCCAAACAAACCCATATATTTTATGGGTTTGTGTACATGAGTAATTCAAAGCATGTTTATACAGAGTCATGCGTTGCTGTGATTAAAACAAAATATATATGGTTAACGATAGGTTCATGTCATTCTACTAGCATTACGCAAAAACACGCGCATGTGGGCGTGGTTTTACGACCAGCCTCGAAAAAAGCACACGTATACAATTGTCCAGCATGACCTCATTTTAAACACAAACTGAAGCATGTTTATTGGAATTCAGGCGCCGCTATGATTATATGGAATATAATTAATGTTTTTCAAGTTTATATCTGCAATTCGAGCACTCCGCTTGAAACTACACATTCCACGCGCGCATGAACGTCCGACATCCAGCGTCCGATATTCAGCAAAGTCGCAATGACCCACAATGCATTTGGGCACACATCCTCCGAGCAACCTCATACAGCACACCCGTGACTCGCGGCTCGCTCGGCTCTTGCCTAAAAACACAATAACTCTACTCTAACTTCCACGGAGCCGCACGGCGGAAACGCAGGTTTGTACCACATTTTAATAAAACGAACATTGCCAGGATTCTCGGATAGACGTTTAATTTCACAACACACATGACAAAAATCCGATTTAAATTCAGAGATCGCCGATCGACCTGGCACAACCATCTTAACGCGATGACGCCACGCCGCCCCCCCCCCCGTCTTGGCGCGCACCCTCGTGCCTCCGCACGAATCTCAACACTCCCTGCACGCCGCTCTATTCGCGTTCCCGGCGGGGTTTACCTCACGTTGGGACATGCAGTCGGCTGTCATAACAGAGAATTGTCAATAAAGAATCTACGACTTGACATTCCTTCCTCTTGTCTCGTCGAGACAAAGTATCTTAAGAGACAACGTGCCACATCGGGCTTTATTGAAAAATAATTGTGTAATGCGGGTATTGAAAAAATAATTGTAATGCGGGTATCTCCCAAGGGCATATCGTGCACCCAAAGCGCCTCGCCTGGCGATTTGGCGAGCGTGTCGTGCGGTGCGTGCTTGGAACCTGAGGGCTCAGAACATGAAAGTCCATTAACGTTTCGGATCCACAACGAAGGTGTCTGGTCCAGATGAGGTTCTGCTCCGCCAGAGGGCCCGTCACCTCCCCTGCGGAACTTGCTCCCCCCACCCTTTGCAGACCCAGTCCTTGCAGATCTTCGAAGTTAATCAACGATCATGCCCATGAGGTCCCTCACGTGCTGCTGTTCTGGGGAATACATAGTATTGTCAGTATCTTGTGTCTCAATTTCCTGGTCAGGGTACAGAGCGTAAAAATCCGATTCACTTGAAGCATTTGAACTTAATACATATGAAGCAAAGAGAGGAACTTCCTTTATGTCAAAGTCTCCCATGGGCGCCTGGTCGGCTTGCGGGTCTAGGACATCCGCGTCGGGTCCCTCGACCGCCAGACCCAGTGTCGCAATCAGATCCATAGTTGGGTCGGAAGGGGGCGTGCAGCTGTCAGCTTGTAATACATAAGCAGCGTTAGCCAGTACACGCAAGGGGTTTATAGCACAAGTATCACAGTCATCACATACACCGTTACAGGCAGCAGCCCGTTCCCGCATGGGATCCGCACAAGTATCACAGTCATTACAAAATTCAATGCAATTTTCTGGAGCGCCGGTCGCAACTGCCTTGTTGAAGGACCCGTTCAGGTCGACGGCCTCTGTGGTCAGAGCCATAGTCGTTGTCGGCGGCTTTTTCACTTTCCATCCTGTAAAATACTTTCTCATACAGAGGAGGACTAGAGATTTCATTAGTGCCCCCCAAATTACTACCCCGATTATCACAGCCAGTGCGGTCAATAACCACTTCACTATGGTGCCCGTCCATCCCTGGAACCAGTCAGTGAGCCAGCTAAATGTATAAGAATTTTCGCGCGCGATCCGATCGATCGTCAGGGCGTGGCTAGTTTCCCTTAGTCTCACTATTGCGGCTGACACTCCTTCAGATGGATCGGGTATGTAAGTGCAACATTTTCCCTCTATAATTCCGCATACCCCTCCTTTCTCTGCCAGGAGCATGTCCAAAGCCACCCGATTCTGCATCACCATTGTACGCATGTGAATTACCGTGTCCAATAGTATGTCATGAGCCGTAGCGGTGTCGTTTGCCACCTTTTCTAGGGTCAAAGCCAATTTGTCTATTCGGAAACTATCCATGACTGTGCCCGCTCCTGGGAAGAAGAAACCAAACACCTTTTCCCATAGACTCCCGTGTAGTTTAGTGGTTCCATCTTCGTTCATGACTGACCTCTTATAACGCCTGTCCAAGGACTTTGGGTCTAGCTCATCCAGTATCTCAACGTCAGGAAGAACTGAACCCAGATAACATGTGCCCCCCCAATTATTTGGTAAATAGGGGTAAGCCTTGTCGCCGCATATAAACATTGTCCCATGGGGTGGGACCAGGTGGGTGGATAAGCACTGGAGTCCCTTTACCACCCCATTAATCCTACTAACCCCCCTAGAGGATGTTATAGCCGTTATGTTGTGGTTGTGTTTATCTTGCAGTACTATTCGTAATGTAATCCCCGAGCTCCCTTGTCCCAGCTTCCCGGGGAGAGTGTAGGCGCATTCTGATTCTCCCATACGCAAGTGGCCGGAACCCTGGAGGCAGACCTTCCCTTTCTGTGGTTTGACCCAGACGGGGGCAGGCCTCTCGGCCACATGGGCAATCATTGACGGGCGATAATTAAATTGTCGATTGCAACTCTTGCCGTTGTCAACCCCTTCTCTTTCCAGCGTGGTGACTAAACATGGGGAATCGATAGGTTGTGAGCAGAGGTCATTGAGGGACAGAGGTAGCACTATCATGTGTATTCCTGTGGTGCCTGCTTGGGGAAAGCGCATGCACGACCAGCAGTGTGTCCTATTTTGAATTGTTGCCACCTCCCTGGCCACTTTCCAATATGTGTTTTCACCCTTCTTTGGGGCCTTATTCTGGGGTTGTGGCGTGAGTATGTATTCGATGCATGGTATGTAGTTCTTTTCGCCACCGGCCGCGCCAGGGGTCCAGACGCTGCACCGGACCTGCATGGTCATGTCTTTCCCTAGGCGTGTGCGTGTTTGTAGCTTAAAATCAGGGGTTCCCCATTGGTATCCTGGTTGGGCCAAGGTCTTAATGCTAGCTTGCCCATCTTCCCGGAACTCTCGTTGCTTTTGTAGTACCATGCCAACGCGTCCAGGCCCTGCCGACAGTGCTAGCCAATTTATGTTCACCCAATTTGTGTGCAGGGCTTTCTGTTCGAAACATGGTAGTGATACTCTTTGTCCCCATGTTACGGTGAGGTGTCGGGTTTCGTTTTCGCATCTATTGGAATCGGAGTTTCCCCTAGCTGCTGTCGCTATCAATAGTATTGTACCTATGATTAGGCCCATCCTTATTGTGGTTGCTGTGGTGTAGTGTCTGGTGCTTGTATGGCCAACTTACAGTGCGTGGCGTGGATCCACGAGGTCTTGCCCTCGCAAAAGACTGCCGTTGGTGTAGTCAGCAACACCTGGACTGGTCCCTTCCACCTTGGTTCCAAGGCGTTCTTGCAGGTGAAGTGCTCCACGAACACCTGGTCCACAAGTCTCCTGGGAGCGCCTGGTCTACAGGTCTCCAATTCATAGATTCAATTCATCCAATCCATAGCCCCATAGAACACCTTTTCTCCAATTTCCTAATCCACTTTTTTTCAAGTGGATCCAATTTTATCCAATATTCAATTTTTAAATTCAATCCCATTTAATCCAGTCCAATTCAAATTAAATTCAATCCTTCTCTCAGCATCCCATTACCTGTTTCCAACATCAATAAAAATAAAATTATAAAATTAATAAAAAATCAATCATCTCAACTCTCAAATCGAATCAAAAAATAAAAATAAACGAAAATTACTTCAGCGAGAGTTTCAACTAGAATTAACACAAACAAACCACCATTAACCTCCATTAACACAAACAAACCACCATTAACCTCCATTAACACACACAAACCACCATTAACCTCCATTAACCTCCCCCTATTATTTATTTATTTTCACGAATAAACAAATAATAGAAATAACCTGGTCTACTTCCAATTTCAATTCTGGTCAGTTCTGGTGTCTGGTCACACACAATGTTTTCCTCACCCACTGTGATTCGCTCAAAATAGATTCTCACTGTTATGTCTGAAATTCGTCTCATGAAAACCCATTCAAGAGTCCGGTGTGACAGACAGCCAAACACATAGACACGCCGAAGACCCCAGGGTACCCATCAAACTAGCTTGTCCCCAGATCCACAACACAGCGAAACATGTAACTTTACTAAAATAATCACTTACTCATAACTAATACTCATAATAACTCATAATTACTTATGTAATTACTCATACCAATACTTACTTAAAATAATGTAATATCCCAATCTTCACCCCCTATGCAAATCGAAGCACCCCGGACGATCCACAACCAATATCAACCACTGTAGCCGTCTTCCCGACTCCAGGCAGCCACACGCAGCCACATACATCTCCATCCACGTCACACAAGACAACAGCCAACGAGTGTGTCCACCACACAGAAACCTTTGGCAATGCAACAACCGAACTCCCAGACAACCAACAACAAAACCCAATCCATCTCCATGGCTCATCAAGCAGTTCCAACTTAATCCAGCTTCACATACCGATTTCCCCAAAAACTCGTGAAACTTCACCCCCATTTTGGAAAAACCCTGGACTAAACCCTGACACCCTAAATAACTTCAGACTCATCTCCAACCTACCCTTTCTGTCAAAAGTTTTGGAACGTGCTGTGGCCACTCAACTCAAACATCACCACTCTGCCAATAACCTGTATGAAACATCCCAATCCGGATTCTGCTCCAGCCACAGTACTGAAACTGCTCTCCTCTTTGCAAACCACTTCAACTCCATGAATTTTACATGTTTCGTGAACGGAACAAAGCACTCTGTAATCGTCAGATTGAAACTGCCCCAAACCCGTCCATATAAACTCCATTGTTGTCCTGTCCATCTCTCTGTGTTACATTTACCTTTTGTGACTCACAGTACCTGCCTCCATGGAACAATGGCGCCTGAGCACTCAATTAGCCCTCCCAGTACCAAAGACTTACAATCAGACCGACAGACAGACAAATAACAGAGGCATGTCGCCAGCCCCAGCACAGGACATCACCTTTCCGGGCAGGCACAATATAATCCACAGCATCGAAATGCCAATTTCTATCCGGAGCCTCGCAAAGCCAAAATCCATGCATGCGTGCTCCATCATGCAACCCGATCTGTACTCGGTGCGCCCGGCGCCCCCTATAATCAGTGAGTTATAATAACCACAATATCTCTGGCACCCAACTCGTGATACCACAATTTAATCCACGTTACTTGCATCTCTTCATCCTCCCAAATGTCCTCCATTTAACGTGACTCAAATCCATCTCAAATCCCCACAGCTCGATCGAACACGTCACTGTACTCGACCCGGTTAAATTAAATTCCAAGCGTACTGTACCTGACGCTTCCACAACAACAAAAAACTCGATATTCTCTGTCCACTAATTATGTACATGACTTCAGTTTAACCAACAATATAATGTCCTTTCCTTCCAGATTTAGGTTCTATATCCTGTCGTTAAAGCAACACCTCGTAGACTGACTGCCTGTCGTTCTTCCAAGGTTAGTGAATTACCTCTGACCTTTCCCTTGCATATCTCGAACAAGGGTCAACTAAACTTTAAAAGGTCAAACTTCGAATTGGGGTAACCAGCGCTTTATTTTTCCGCAAATAATACAAGTCCGGCGTCATTCCCTGCAAGAACCACATCCAGACAGACAAATGACCCTTATTGAGGCTCTACATCGCAAAATGCTAGCTCCTACGAATCCAACAACCGTCACAATCCGTCCAGGAACTTCCGTACGAGGCGTGCTTCACAATGCATCACCTCTCTACCTGGTGCACCTTTCGCACATCCCTCCTCGTTCGCACAACGCTTCATCAACACACCTCCTCGCGCCCACACCTTGGCACAAGCCACACCACATACCGACAGTTGAAACCTCAACCGTCCTCCTTCCTCGGATCAGCGTTCTGTTGAAACGTGACATTTCTGCTCAAATTATTGAATTTCCAATTTTAATAACTTAACCTTACCAGCATACTAAATCTGTGTCCGCATCGATCAACACAAATGCCTCGATGCACCTTCCAGCCGCCACTCCGCACTGTACCTTACTGTATGAACAAGACTTCCTGTTGGAACTTGGCTCCGGAAATTAATTACTCTGTCTTGAAATCGTTTATTTTAGCCATCTTAAATAAATTCATCCATCTATCCATCTTATAAATCCATCTTAAATAACGTATTCGTCCTGTGACATTGCCTGGCATATATGTCGCAGCCGGCCACTATTCCGACATGGCTCGTCTGACATGAACGTTCGAAAGAAAAAAAACAGCCCATCCTGCAACCATCTCCAAGAAACCGCTTCATATCAACAGTAGATCGACAAGGGCACTCCGGGTGCTTTCCTGACCCGATTTATATCAATTCGCTTCCCAAACAACTCCCAAACAGATGAAAATCCGGACTCAGTTCAGGACCTCGCCTGTTCTCTCGGATAGACGCTAAAATGGACATTCCCGGCCTGAATTTCCCGCACGTCGAGCAGATCACTTACAAAGCTTCACACCGAAACCCTCTGCTTTGCATATGTCATACAGACAAATACATTGGCTAGATACACACGTCAATTAACATCCCAATATACATTCATTCCTCATTCATATACGAGTGAGTCTCCCATTCTTCGCGCGAAACTCAGATCGACTCAAATCATGCCTTTCTCCAGCCACTCCCAAACAGTCTTTGCTCATTCATGTTACGTCTCTCATTCAAGGAAAAGGATTTTTTTTTTTGGGACGGGTTGGATGGGGGGTGGGTTGAGGTGAAAAAGGGAAGGCAGGGCGGGGGTGTTGGGGTGTTGCCTAGAGCCCCGGGACTGAGCTCAGGTCTTGGGGGGGGTGGGGGGTCCTTTTGCACGGCCCAATTCTGCGGCTGTGGAGGGGGCCCTTGTATGTTCCAGTTTTGGGGAGGGGGCCCTTGTGGGTTCCAAATTTTGGGGAGGGGGCCCTTATGGATTCCTGGGCAATCATTTGCAACATGTCGTCCTTTACATCGGCCTTCTTATCGTCGCCCATGTCCCACTGCTCGGCCGCTTCATCTAATTGGTCGGTTAGCCTTAGTGCGATGTGTACCCCGGCCAACAACAGGTCGACCAGGGCCCCCCAATCGTCGAGGGTCTGGGCCGGGGTTGGTGCTACATTCGGCCAGCGTGCGTGTACTTTGGCCTGGTCCCACACCCGCGCTGGCAATACAGCCTCTCCCATGTGGCAGACGTCCCGCCAATCTGCGCCTGTATTTTGTATCCACAAACGCATAAGTTCCGGTACGTGACCGGGCTGTTCAGCCAGCAAGGTTCTCACCCGCTCCTGCATAGCCGCCAAATCTGGTTCTTTCAAATGGTTTTTTTAAAGGGACACATCTCGATTGTAGGCTGTGAGTTCTCCGATTCCGTGAGCCCTTCCACTGAGGGGTACAATACAATACTCCTAGCCCTTCTGGGGCCGCGAACCCGCTGTCCGCCCCATTAATTTCTTGTCCTCTAAAAGGATTGCCCGGGCTAAGGTGAACCTGAGGGGCGGCTGGTCTAGTTTTCTGGGGGTCTAACCCCTGGGGGAACAGGGGCGGGGGTGGGAGAGGTGGCGCCTGTAGCCCGGGGACAGGGCTCAGGGCTTGGGGGGGTGGGGGGTCTTGGTCTGGCATCTGGTCCAGCGGCATCACTCGCTGATTTACTTGTTTAACTGCTTACTTACTTGTCCTCTGGCCAGGGATTATTTAAATCTTTAGTTAACACCGCCCAGTCCTTTAATGGTCTTACCGCGGCAAAATGATGCCTCTTAAACATGAAAGATGCCGGGGTTCCCTTAAGGGGTCCCCTTCTTTCATTAGCTTGCTTCCCATCTTATTGCTCTGGGCTGATCCTTCCTGGAAAGTTCTCGGCCTGGCTCAACCTTTACGGCTATCCGACCTCACTTTTCCCCTTCCCTTGTACCGAACGTTATCTTCACCGATATCCTGCGCAAATCCTTTTACTGGCCATGTTCCTATGGCCTTCTATGTTCCTCTGGCCTTCTATCTAAGTTAGCCATAGCCCTTCGTTCCCTGGCATGCAATGGCATACCCCATCTTGTCTCTGGGCTGTTCCTTCCTGGAAAAATCTTGGCCACCTGGCTTCAGCCTATATGGCTGTCCGACCTCATTTTCCCCTCCTGGTGCTAACTGTAACTTTAAGCTTACTGTTAAGTCCTTACTTGTTTATCCTGGCTTTAACAAAACCACGTCATTCTGAGGCCTAAATGAGCCTTTACTTACAATTTCTGTTCGAGTGCAGACAGCGCGGATGACAGGGAAGCGGACTGAACCCGTTCGAAGAAGCAAGGTACAAATTTGGAAAGATAGCCCTCTGGTATAAGACAATTGCTCACCTTAATCAAATTAGAGTGCCAGCGTCCCGGCCTCGAGCAGCCTTCCTTCTGTCGCCCGGGCTCCGCTTCCCGTCCTCCGCGTCTGTTGACATCCCACTTCTGACACCATTTGTGAAGAATCAGCTCTTCGTTTGCAAAGAAGTCCACAAATAGCCTGAAAAATGACGCAGCTTTATTCAAAACCAACTTATACAGATCCGGAAGAAGCCAAGACATCTACAGCAAGAGCCAGTCTCATGCCAAGTCAAGCCTTCCTGAAAACGCATTGATTCTCATTCACTTATATACGAATACGATTATCAGAAAATCTCCGAGAGAACAAACAAAACTGGGAGAGGTTCCTCCCCGGTGGGCCAAGCCCCCACCGTCATCCGCCCTGTTATTCGGGGGAGTCAGCCCTTCCTTATCATTCGGACCAAATGTTTCTCTGGGCTCCGAGAAAACAGAAATGTAACTCACAAAGAGAAGAGTGTATGCTTAGCCAAACAAACCCATATATTTTATGGGTTTGTGTACATGAGTAATTCAAAGCATGTTTATACAGAGTCATGCGTTGCTGTGATTAAAACAAAATATATATGGTTAACGATAGGTTCATGTCATTCTACTAGCATTACGCAAAAACACGCGCATGTGGGCGTGGTTTTACGACCAGCCTCGAAAAAAGCACACGTATACAATTGTCCAGCATGACCTCATTTTAAACACAAACTGAAGCATGTTTATTGGAATTCAGGCGCCGCTATGATTATATGGAATATAATTAATGTTTTTCAAGTTTATATCTGCAATTCGAGCACTCCGCTTGAAACTACACATTCCACGCGCGCATGAACGTCCGACATCCAGCGTCCGATATTCAGCAAAGTCGCAATGACCCACAATGCATTTGGGCACACATCCTCCGAGCAACCTCATACAGCACACCCGTGACTCGCGGCTCGCTCGGCTCTTGCCTAAAAACACAATAACTCTACTCTAACTTCCACGGAGCCGCACGGCGGAAACGCAGGTTTGTACCACATTTTAATAAAACGAACATTGCCAGGATTCTCGGATAGACGTTTAATTTCACAACACACATGACAAAAATCCGATTTAAATTCAGAGATCGCCGATCGACCTGGCACAACCATCTTAACGCGATGACGCCACGCCGCCCCCCCCCCCCCCCCCGTCTTGGCGCGCACCCTCGTGCCTCCGCACGAATCTCAACACTCCCTGCACGCCGCTCTATTCGCGTTCCCGGCGGGGTTTACCTCACGTTGGGACATGCAGTCGGCTGTCATAACAGAGAATTGTCAATAAAGAATCTACGACTTGACAGTGAGGACCTCAGAGGCACCCAGAAAGGACTTCGCACGATGATGCCCAGTCAGCGACTGGCTTTGGAGGCCAGCTTGGAAATGTGTTTTTTCCAGGAAAGATCATGGCAGATAGTAAGACCCAAAAGCTTGAGTGACATAACTCTTCAAGAAGATTGTTCAGAAAGTAGATGGGAGGGTTGTCCAGACAGTCTTTTCGAAGAGACATCGTGAGAGTGTGAGATTTGTCAGGATTAAGACATGTTCCACTTCTTTGACCAGTTTGTGGTTTTGTCCAGGTCTGCAGAGAGTGAAGAGGCTGCTGCCTGCCGATCTGACGGTTGAGATATGGAGCAGCAGAGAGTGGAGTCATCGGCAAAGAGATAGAGAGGATTTTCCAGAGAGTCGGAAATATCATTGATAGGAGGAGGGTTTGGTGAGCAGAGCGGGGTGCCAGACTGTATCGAAGGCACGAGATGTGTCAAGGGAGACACCTCTGATTTCCTGTTTGCTATTGAGGACCTCCATCCATTGTTGAGACAGCAGAAGCAGCATGTCCAGAGTAGAATGACCTGATCTGAATTCAAATTGATGATCAGAGATCAAGCCATTGGAAAAGAGGAAGGATTTATATATCAGAAGCGATGATTGATTCCATGACATTGCTGATTATTGAAAGCAGGCTGAATGATCTGTCGTTACAAGGAACTGTTTTTGCACCTTTTTTATGTAAAGCGGTAATGTTGGCTGATTTCCAAGCAGATGGAAGATGGCCTTGAGCAAAAGAGGGTGAAGAGAATAGAGAGGGTGAGATAGAGCGGCAGAGCAGGATTTTAGGACCCGTGGGCCGTCTCGTCCAGTTGCAGAATTAGTCGAGGTTTGACAGAAACTTTTCCACCTTGTCAGGAGAGAAGGACACAGAGTCCAGGAGCAGCTGCGTATAACTGGGTATAGTGCCATGGTGGGTACAGAGAGCGATGGGTTTAGAACCCATGATTTTGAGTCAAACAGAGTTTAGGCATTCAGCTGTTTCACGTGCGGAGTCAGCTGTGTAGCCATTTGAGGTAAGGGAGGTGATTGAGGGGGAACAAACACCAGAAACAGATTTGACCAGACACCACCAGGATTTGGAGGAGACAGGTTCGAGAGTTCAGTCTTGAGAGTGGAAATATATTGTTCATGGCTCTCCTGAGGGTAGACACACACTTGTTCTGGGTTTTTTGAAAGGAAATGAGATTGCCTTCAGTTGGATTAGCCTTCCAGGAAGCGAAGGCAAGTTGTTTCAGGGCAACTGCCTCACCACAAGATTCTGTATACCATGGACGGGAGGAACGGTATGACAACTGAAGACGAGATGGGATAAATCTGTGCATTAGAGAAAAATATTCTTTTGAAGAATTCCCAGGATGAGTTGATGTCAGAGGCAGTAGAGATGGGAGACCAGTCCAGATGATTGATGGCTGCTTGAAGATCATGCCAGTCGGCCCGAGTGAGATTCCAGACTCGTCAACACTGAGGAGGCTCTCTGAGAATGGCCAGAGAGATGTCCCCTTTAACAAGGAAATTATCAGATGAACCGATTTGAGCAGAAGAAGAACAGCAGACATTTGCAGGGAAGTTAGTCATAACCAAGTCCAGAAGAGAAGATGCTCTGTTGACTGAGATCCGGGTCGGGAAATTGACAGATTGTGTCAGTCCCAATGAGTCGCAGAAGTCCTTTGCTGAGGTGCCATGGCTGGTGTGAGAGGTACCCACACCCAGCCAGCTGGCATAATGACATTTAAGGGGAGGGATGAGTTGGGAGTTTGTTTTGAAGAGGAGGGTTAGTTGGGAGTTTTGAAGGGGAGGGGTGAGTTGGGAGTTTTGAAGGGGAGCGGTGAGTTGGGAGTTTTGAAGGGATGGGGTTGTTTGGGAGTTTTGAATGGGGACATTTGAAAGTTTTGAAGGGGAGGGGTGAGTTGGGAGTTTTGAAGGGATGGGGTTGTTTTGGAGTTTTGAAGGGGAGGGGTGAGTTGGGAGTTTTGAATGGGGACATTTGAAAGTTTTGAAGGGGAGGGGTGAGTTGGGAGTTTTGAAGGGGAGGGGTGAGTTGGGAGTTTTGAAGGGATGGGGTTGTTTTGGAGTTTTGAAGGGGAGGGGTGAGTTGGGAGTTTTGAAGGGGAGGGGTGAGTTGGGAGTTTTGAAGGGGTACATTTGAAAGTTTTGAAGTGAGGGGTGAGTTAGGAGGTTTGAAGGGGTACATTTGAAAGTTTTGAAGTGAGGGGTGAGTTAGGAGGTTTGAAGGGATGGGGTTGTTTGGGAGTTTTGAAGGGGAGGGGTGAGTTGGGAGTTTTGAAGGGAAGGGGTTGTTTGGGAGTTTTGAAGGGGAGGGGTGAGTTGGGAGTTTTGAAGGGGTACATTTGAAAGTTTTGAAGTGAGGGGTGAGTTAGGAGGTTTGAAGGGGTACATTTGAAAGTTTTGAAGTGAGGGGTGAGTTAGGAGGTTTGAAGGGATGGGGTTGTTTGGGAGTTTTGAAGGGGAGGGGTGAGTTGGGAATTTTGAAGGGGAGGGGTGAGTTGGGAGTTTTGAAGGGGAGGGGTGAGTTGGGAGTTTTGAAGGGGAGGGGTGAGTTGGGAGTTTTGAAGGGGAGGGGTGCGTTGGGAGTTTTGAAAGGGAGGGGTGAGTTGGGAGTTTTGAAGGGGAGGGGTGAGTTGGGAGTTTTGAAGGGGAGGGGTGAGCTGGGAGTTTTGAAGGGGAGCGGTGAGTTAGGAGTTTTGAAGGGGAGAGGTGCGTTGTGAGTTTTGAAGGGGAGGGGTGAGTTGGGAGTTTTGAAGGGGTACATTTGAAAGTTTTGAAGGGAGGGGTGAGTTGGGAGTTTTGAAGGGGAGGGGTGAGTTGGGAGTTTTGAAGGGGAGGGGTGAGTTGGGAGTTTTGAAGGGGAGCGGTGAGTTGGGAGTTTTGAAGGGGAGCGGTGAGTTGGGAGTTTTGAAGGGGAGAGGTGCGTTGGGAGTTTTGAAGGGGAGGGGTGAGTTGGGAGTTTTGAAGGGATGGGGTTGTTTGGGAGTTTTGAAGGGGGACATTTGAAAGTTTTGAAGGGGAGGGGTGAGTTGGGAGTTTTGAAGGGGAGGTGTGAGTTGGGAGTTTTGAAGGGATGGGGTTGTTTCGGAGTTTTGAAGGGGAGGGGTGAGTTGGGAGTTTTGAAGGGGTACATTTGAAAGTTTTGAAGGGAGGGGTGAGTTGGGAGTTTTGAAGGGATGGGGTTGTTTCGGAGTTTTGAAGGGGAGGGGTGAGTTGGGAGTTTTGAAGGGGTACATTTGAAAGTTTTGAAGGGAGGGGTGAGTTGGGAGTTTTGAAGGGGAGGGGTGAGTTGGGAGTTTTGAAGGGGAGGGGTGAGTTGGGAGTTTTGAAGGGGTACATTTGAAAGTTTTGAAGGGAGGGGTGAGTTGGGAGTTTTGAAGGGAGGGGTGAGTTTGGAGTTTTGAAGGGGAGGGGTGAGTTGGGAGTTTTGAAGGGGTACATTTGAAAGTTTTGAAGGGGAGGGGTGAGTTGGGAGTTTTGAAGGGGTACATTTGAAAGTTTTGAGTGATTAAAGAAAATCAAACATTTATTGCAGACTGGGTTTCTTGAGATATTCAAATCAGAGATGTGTTTGAGGTGGGGTGGAATGAAAGTGAGTTTAGAGAATGAAGAAAGGAAGAACTGTATGACATTGAATTTTTTTTTGTTGTTGTTGTATTTCAAGATTTCGAGATTGAAATTTCTTCTTCGTTCTTGCTTTGTTTTTATTGCCACATTTTATTTGTTTTCCTTTCCTCTTGGATCCGAATGTGAGGCACAAGTAGGTTTCAAACCCTGCATGCTACAAAACTCAGCAATGTATTGTTTTGTTCAATACAGTACTCGTATTTGTAAATATAATCGGGATTTGACTGATTATTTATTTTATTTATTTCTCTGTCTGTCTGTGTTGCTTTTCACTCGCCATTTAAACCTTTGCCCAGAAAAGAACAAATGTTTTTACCTGTGAGATCATGATTGATTTGCCTTTGACCTTTTGCTTAAGTCTTCTTCGTTCATCTCTTGCATAGTTACACAAGTGAAGGAAAGAACCAATGTCATGTGTGCGGTGATCCACTAAGAGTGGTCTTTGTTCTAGCCCGCTGTACATGCAATGCCTCAAGGTACCATGTTGCTCGGTCTTTTTTTTCACAGAACATGCGTATCCGCACGGTGCCTGGCCTGACCTACTGCACGCGCTCTGGTATGAAGATCCTGGGATGTGTGCAGGAGAAGTACATGCTGGTCGATTGTAACAAGGTGGCTACCGGCACATACAGGTAGGGATACAGTGAGACTGGATTGTTCTTCAATTATGGTCTCTTCTTTCGGACCATTCTGATCCCGCTTTGCTTTAGTTCTTTCAACTGACTTATCACCTGTTTAAACGTAGCAATGGACAATAATGATCTCATGGTGCTTTCAAGAGCATTTAGTAAACGAGATCCTGGTTGTTCCACCTTTCTATACTTGGCCTGTTAAAGGCGTTTTCGTTAATAGTGCGGATGCCATGTCGAGACGAGACGAGACGAGGCAGAGCTTTCTTGGTATCGGGGGATAATGCAGTTTGTATCTCACCGGCTGAGCTGACATCTCTGTCTGGCGGCACACAATGGCCTTTTGTGTAAAATGCCAAAGAGAAACCGCACTGCATGCTGGGCACAGTTTGCCAAGTTACTGCCATCAAATTAGGTTGAGCCGATGTATTTAAGGCAAAGTTGTTTTGGCACGGTTTTGCAAATGACCGTTTTGGCTTCTTGCCTGCATTTTGGAGAATAAACACCATCACTTTGCTTTGAAAACTTGCACTGCAACACAGAAGAAGATTAATGTTTTCTCCGAAGGGGATTGTTTCTGCATGGCGAGTAATGATGGAGCTTTCAACTTTGTGCGTCATACTTCGGGTTTACCTGGTGTTAAAGCATAACGTCTAAGAGCCAAATTGTCTTCACATGGTCATAAACAATCGGTCCTTAAAGCTCTCATAACAAACGTCTCTTTCCTTTTAAGGATGATTGTGGTTGTGTGGACTGTTCATGTAGAAATTCCACAAATGACAAAGCTAACCCTTATTAGTTATTACCCTCGCCCGAGGAGAGGGTATTGCATTTGAGTCCGTTTGTCTGTTTGTTTTTGTTTGTCCGCACAGAATAAATTTGATTTTCTCTGCAACCGTTGGTCCGATTGACAGGAAATTTTCACCGCAGGTGCAACTCCACCTGTAGAATTTTAAATGATAATTATGACGTCATAGGTCACGTGGTTCGGCCGGCATCTTGGAAAAATAGAAAAACTTTGCACTTCTATCTCTGAAAGTGCTGAATAGCAAAAATTGAGACATGGATCATTGTAAAGAACTCTCCATGGGGAATAAAATATGTTAATGATGATATCATAGGTGCCTCCATTATAATGTCATAATTCGACAAGTAAAAAAAATAAATTCATCCCATCAAGATGAAATTTATTGAGCGCCATTCGTTGTAAATATATGGAGTAATGACTTTCCAAAAAACGTTAAAATATTTGAGGCTGTCTTTGGGCGCAGCCCACAGCTGGCGCCACAAATCACGACTTCCCACTATTTATGAACGTATTCCCAGGGTAACCACTGCTTGCTTTCTCGTACCCCTCTGTCTTGTATGCATATAATGATAACCTGGTATCTCTTCTTCCTATTTTAGGTACAAATGATCGAGGTGTACTTAACACATGGACATATAGGAGTGTGGAAGTAATTTTTGTCAACAAAAAAGTGAACGTTTCTGTTTTGCATCTATCAATATCTTCATACATTCCGAGTCGATACTGGTGAAACCTGTTTTATTTAGTTTATAGTCATGTCTAGCATCTGTGGTAAAGATATATCTGGGGTATGTGGTAAAGATATTGGTAAGGCAGCCTCAAATATTTTAACGTTTTTTGAAAGTCATTACCCCATAGATTCACATTGAAAATCATGGAGGTTGACTTCTGGCGCACTGAAATATTTGTAAATGAAAACCTGATTTCCTCCTCATTTTAGTCGTTTTGGACTTTGTCCCTTCCGGCAGCCCCTTAAAAAAACCAAATGATATTGAGGATTAAAAACTTGATTTTTCCCAGTTTATATCATATAATCTACCACCAAATTTTTTTTGAACAAGTTATAGGAGGTTATATATCACCCCCTAATGGTGAAGCATCAGACTCTTGGAGAAACTGACTTAAAAAGATCGAGTGTGGCCTTGCAGCATTGCTGGGCATGTGTAGGGCTCCTTGCGGTCTATTTTGACGTGCACTCTATTTTCAAAGGCTTTGGGACGACACACAATTTGAGCCTTCTCTGTGTGCACCGTGTGCTTTAGAAAGGTGTTTTGCCATGACGAGCTGTATATCGCTGCACTACCTGCTTTGATACACGTTCACAATGGGAGACCTTTCATCAACCACCAAAACAAGCCACTCTGCTTAACAGCTCTCTGTTAGGAATATGTTCAATAACAACGTTGATAATCTGCAGTGACCAACAGTCATAGTTTTAACTCGACCGAGCCTTGTACCATCAACTGAGTGCCACATAGAATTGAACTTGCACTTGATCTGAAGGAGCAGTGGTGCATTATTCTGCCTGATTTCTATCAACATTTGGCACAAAATGTTGGTGAACTCCTTTGAAATCAAATTAACAATTGTGAATTGATAAGCCTTACTGTCTTGTACAGTTATATAAGGCTCATGGAGGAGCTTTAGGAGCAAAGAATATGTTGGAATGGGTTGGGCTCAGCCAAACTTGCCTTTTTTTGTGTGTGTGCAATAATATGTAGACTACCCTTTATGCAACCACTTGTGAGTATGACATGTTTATTGCCATTGTTCTTGCAGTTACACCTGGAGTGATGCAAAGCTTCATCGCAGCAGCATTACCTTACTCTCAGGCTCTGTTACTGAAGCCTATGACAAAGCTTTTTGCATCCTCTATGCCCATTCCCAACCCTTCTCAATTGATCCCTCTGCGAATATCCAACAGTGCTCTGTCTCAGCCTCTCCCAAACACATCTTACCATCTCAGGAGCCATCAAAGTTAGGACAGACTGCAGACAATGTAAAGTCTCCACTGTTGTGTCATGGTTGTGCAGGTTTAAAGAAAGTCGATCACTGTTTGTTGGAAACTGGCACACAGACAGATTCTTGCCCAACCTCTCACAAAGAAGCTGGTAAAATGACAGGGATGCCTTCTCGACCTAGTGGAACACGGCGTAGCTCGACCACATTAAAGCAGCAACAGCAGCTGGTTGGTGTGGCGAATGCAGGAAATGGTGTGGCCCGCCGTAGATCGTCAATGTGGCGCAGCACAAATGCAATTGCTGGAAGAATTGCAAAGAAACGACGTACCATTGAGCAAAGCCATAAAGGCCAAACTAAAAAGGTAACATCTCAAGCCCCACCTCCTGGTTCACCTTCTGAGGATGCAACGTCAAAGAAAGGAGATCTCGCGAATGTGTTGCCAGTGTCTGATTTGCAGCAACAGGGAACCAAGGATGCAGCATGTTCACCTTTTGTGGGCACTCGGTTAAATGGTGGAAATTCTGGCTTACCACGCAGGGGCATGGCATCGAGGCCTCTAAACGGAGCACCTCTTCAGCAATTCATGCAGCGTGTCTGGACCGAACGGCAGGCATCCTACAACAAGGTTCGTTCGCAACTCAATGGATTGCTGGCTCAGCCGTTAGACAGTGCTGGTGTGGGCATGAGGATGCGGAGTGGCATGGGTTCACCTGCGATGCATTTGGCTTCCCGCATTGGAGTTCACATGCGACCTGCACTTCCTTCTTCACACATGCCCCATGTGAACAATTTCAGCAAGCGTTTTGAGACTAGGTTTGGGAAGGAGAACGGAGAGATTCAGTTGCGGGATAGGTTGCGAGTCGGCAGGCTAGTGAAGAAGTGATTGGCATAATGTGTCTCATGCTGCTCAAAGCTAAGATGTGGATGATTGTAGTTGTAAGTGTACTTGCTGTACTCTTGAGCACTGGACCAGAATTTGGTATCTGGACAGGACATGGCAGCTCTGTACAAATATAGTGAATATGGAATCTTGACATGCTTGTATTGTCCGCTTGTGGGTTGGTGTCCTTCCCTGTATACTGGTGTCATTTCTGCCTCAATTATGAACCGACGCATAGAGTAACTTCCTGAATGTTTTTCCTTCAAATTGTAAAAGTTATTTTTCGTTTTTGTTTTTTATATTTGATGACTCGATTGAGAGAAAAAAAAGTTTGGAATGATGTGTTTTTTTTGTGGTTGCACATTGCATGGCTCTTCATAAGTGATGCTGATGTTGAGTAGGTTTCTTAGTTCAGAATCCAGTTGATGGAAAATCTGGTGATTTGCCATCTCGGGCTCCTAGTTCCAGTGCTTGAGAAATCGATGCCTTTGAGTTGGATCCAAAGATACAATCGTGTACGTTATTTTAAACTGATGTTTCACAACTAATCCGGTCGATACGAGCTGTTACAATCCATGTTTGTAGTCTTTTTCTTTGGTATGTGTGTCTGCATGCATCTGAATTATAGGTGTTGGGATTTTCCTGTTGGCCAATAAAAATGGGTGATTAAAAATTTGTGTTGAATTTATTTTAAAAAATTGCTTGAAGCAGACTCTGCGTAATGGTTAGAAGTATCCGCTCCGACTCTGGGACGTCTGGGAGTCTAACCAAAGCCTTTTAATAGGATAGAGCACAGACAAACAATGCTGAGAAGGCAATGGCAAACCACCCAGTATAACCCTTGGCAAGAAACTTCTACAGCAGCACCGACGCTCTGTAAAGAGTGTGGTCCAGGTTTTTTGGGTTGATGTTATGAAACACGAGGAAGTGCTGTATAAAACATGCTAGATGTGTAAAATATCTCATCCGAGTGCATTCTCGGGTCTCATGTTTTCAAAATACTCTTTCCCCTTTAGTATGAAATGAGAGTTGTAAGGAGATTGTTATTTCATTCCAATTCCTACTTTAAGCTCTACAAGAAATGTTCAATAAATCCCAAACCAGTCATGAAAATGCACTTTGGTTATTTAGATGTGGGATAAATACAATGTTTTTCAAAAGCATTCCCATCGTCCACTCCCTCTCCCCCAACCTCGATAAGTTGAATGCATTTCTTCATGAAAAAGACCTTTTCGTGTTTGGTGCCTCCAGGTCAACTGAAGGTTTGGTAGGTACACACACTACACACACCCCCACCGTCTGAAGCCCACATATGAAGATAACAACCAACGACACACACCTGAGTGTAAACCTGCAAATACCCAACAGTGCACACTTGTGATCCAATAAAGGAACAGTTTTCTGAGGTTTATACCTTGGTAGATAAATAGTTCTTTGAGTGTTACAATGTTATTTACAATTTCCATATGCATCGGTCAAAAAGTTCTAAACATAGCTCTTACATTCAGGCCTTCATAGCTATAGAAAGCAATGCTGTGGGCTATGTGAAAAGGATAGCTGGTTCTCGAGTGGATTATATGATTATAAACTGTTTCTTCTGAGACCTGTATATCTGAGATCTGAGATATTTTTTGTTGATTTTTGAGGAAAGTGGATTATGACTATGAGACAGGCCTGATGGCCCGAGTGGCCTCCTCCTTTCTCAGTTTCCTTTTGTGGCAATCTCAAACTTGTGTAAAGGCAACTCCCCAGATTACTGCTTGAATAAACATTTTTATGCCTCCGCCCCCAAAGGTAGCTGAAGGCATTGTTTTCGGGTTTTCCATCCATACTGGCTGAACGTCATTTATCTCAGCAACCATATGTCCGATTGAGACAAAACTTTCAGTGTAGCAGCGACACCTATGCAGAATGTTTGTGATAATTGTGACGTCGAAGGTCACGTGGTATGGCAGCCATCTTGGATTAAACATGATTAAAAACATTTCTCAGAAACCGCTGAATGGAAATTTTTTTAACTTCGTGCATTGTCAAATCCTCGCAATGGGGAACAAAAGCATGATAATCACATCAGTGAAGTGGTATACCAGCCAAAAATGTTTTCATCGAATGTCTTATCCTAAAAATCTGAAATTGCATGCATATGATCTATGACCCATTTGTATTGAAATATTTAATTTATGACACTGTCACATGTGGCAGCCATATTGGATTGCAGGAAAATATTAAATAATTATATCTCTGAAGCCGCTTACCCTATTGATGCGAAATTTTACAAATGATATCTAACACCATTATTGCATATAGTTTGAAAATGATGACGTCGTGGATTCCGTGGTTTGGCAGCCATCTTGGATAGAAAAACAAATCTAATCCCAAGAACTTTCTGCTTGTATACCTCCGCCATTAGCGAGACTACGGATACTCCACAAGCCACTACATATCATGATTATTGTGTGGCCATTGGCAACTCAAGGGTGGGCCCTTATGTTTGTTTCTTCCCTCCACAGCTAAACTCTGGAACTCTTTACCTTTCCATGTATTTCCAACCACTTATGACCTTCCTCTTTTCAAAAAGCAGATTTTTTTTTTTTTTTTTTTTTACTTCCTCAAAAACTGACTTCTCTTCACTTTTTTTTTTTTTTAAATCAATGCAGCCTGTTTATTTGAGGACTATACAGTCCGTGACCAACATAAAAAAAGTGTGTGTGTCCGGCTTCCTTCCTGGGACTGCAGTGCAGTTATTGGCCTCTATTTTGATGACCGCATAACTTATGAACCGTTCAATATATTTCAACAAAACTTGCCACACTTATGGACTGTAGTACAAAGATGAACTGATTCCATTTAAGATTTAACAAGGCAAAGGTCGTGTGCCCCTTGGAAATCATTTTGCAAACCATAACTCGAGTTGGAAGCATTTTAATGTTCTCTTAACTACTTATTTCTATCTCACTCACTATTGTTCACTCCCTCCCTCTTTCTGTCACTTTCTCAAGGGACCTTTAATTTTTCATGTGACCTTTAAGTGGGTTGACACTTAGTGGGCAGAGACAGAACCATTGATGCATTCCTGTAAAATTCTACTTTCTAGTTTTAAATATGCAATTGGCAAACTTTGTGAAGAAAAAGCAAATTTATTTATTTTTGCAAATGACAAAATGAAACTAAAAGCCACCATCCCATGATTCCATTTTCCCAGCAACAAAATGTGCGGAATGCAGTTAGTAAATTCCAATTATTCTACCATGTCGGGAAAGCACTTTAAAAGTTACTGCTGCTGTAAATCTAGCATAACGTATCATCCCAAATTGTGAAAGTGCCAAAAAACAGAACAATCAAAAGTCCGCCTCATGGTGATGTATAACGGCCCCAAAATAGAATGGAACCCGAGTTGTTATGCCGAATGAAGAAGAGGAATGGATGATCAAAGCGGACAATTCGTGGAGGAGCACGCATGCTGTAACGATTCATAACTGCAGCTGTTGCAGCTGCTGCCTCTGTACCTTCCTCGTTGACCTCTACAAAGGCTTTGTGCACGACGGCGGAGACAAAGAGATCTCGGTTTCCGGTGATCCCCGAGAAGTCAGCGGTTTTTGACGAGAAGGCATCCGGCATGCCCAACTCGCTCAATGGCTTCTGCAACCCATAAGATTCTTCCAAACGAAACTTTGGCAGGAACACTTCCACTTTATTCTTAAACATTTTTGATGAGTGTGTCCACTCTCTCAATTTCTCCAAACTCAGTTCCTTTTCGAGCTGTTTGGAACAACCAGCAAACATTTAAATGGCATTAATAACTGTTGTACTTTTCTCACATGGGCATAGATTGACATGATGCAGTTAACACACCTGTACACCCACACCATTTTTACCTGCTTGAGACCAGTCGAGTCATCAGTGATGGATGAAGGCAGCAGAAGCAGCATACTCAGTTCGTTATCAATGTAGGGAAGCTCCAGAATGTGCACAGAGTTTTCAGGAAGTGCAACTGGCTGCAACATCACACGCTGCTGCTGCTGCTGCTGCTGCTGCATCTTCAGGGGTGGGCCCTTTACCAACTCGATGGATCCATACCTGAAATCGTCCTCTTGTCTCATCATTTGCACCTTTTTGGTCTCATTCTGTTTGCAAGGGGAAGAAACACGATGTTTGTGTCATTGAGAAAAGGTTTGACATTTGCATTGAAAAGTTCTGATATTACAACCTGGGGGTTCATTGAAAAATAAATTACAAAAGTAAACAGGTTTTACCTTGGTCTCCCCTTAAAGACTGAGCATTAGACTTGAACTTGACAGTTGGCAAATACATGAACAAGAAGTGAAGAAATGCTGGAGTTTTACCCTCGCCAGAGGAGAGGATAGTGCATTTGAGTCCGTTTGTCTGTCTGTCTGTTTGTCCGCACAGAATAAATATGATTTTCTCTGAAACCGTTGGTCCGATTGACAGGACATTTTCACCATAGGTGCAACTCCACCTGGAGAATTTGTAATGATAATTATGACGTCATAGGTCATCATAGGTCGGTGGATGAAAGCCTTGTAGGTGGATAGCAGCTCAGGTGTGCCAAGGAAGGACTTTGCATGACGGAGGATGCCCAGTCGCCATTTGTCTTTGGAGGCCAACTTTGAAAGGTGTCTTGCTCAAGAGAGATCATGGCTGAGAGTGAGACAAGAGTTTGTGACTGAACCTCTTTGAGAAGGTTGTTGAGAAAGTACATGTGAGGAGTTGTGGTATGGTCCTTTCTGAGAGACAAAGTGAGTGTGGGATTTCTCAAGGTTGAAAGTCATATTCTTAGTGTTTCATCAGATTGTGATATTGTGATGGTCTGATGAGATGGAATAGGCTACTGCCTGTCTGTCAGAAGGATGAGGGACGTCACGACAGAGAGTGGATTCATCAAAGAGATAGAGAAGATTTTCCAGTGAAAACATTGATGAAGATTAGGAATAAAATGAGATCTAGAACACTGCCTTGGGGTACTCCAGAAATCACAGGCAGAGGAGGAGAAAGGGTTCCGTTGAGAGCCACACGTTGGCTATGAGAGTGGAGGAAATCAGGAATCAAAGGGTGGAGTTGAGAGCCACATGTTGGCTATGAGAGTGGAGGAAATCAGGAATCAAAGGGTGGAGTTGAGAGCCACATGTTGGCTATGAGAGTGGAGGAAATCAGGAATCAAAGGGTGGAGTTGGCCTGAGATTCCATAGGCAGACAGTTTCGAGAGCAAGGCTGTATGGACCGCATCGAAAGTTTTAGATATTAATCCGATGGACATTAAATAGGGTGTCGGATCACTGACATCAGTTGGTGGACATTAAAGATCCCACAGTGTCCTTCGAGGAGAGTCGGCAAGCTATTGCCGGCTCCCTGAAACATTACAAAAGCATGCCCGAACTTTATAGTCCAGTCATTCTAGCGAACTTTTATCCCTAACCCACCACTAATTGCAAGAGAAAAAAAATGATATTTTTCTGAAACCTGTCGATCCTCTGAACAAATACATAAAATTATACTCAATTATAATGAGTGGATCATACTTTATTTTCAGATTGAACGAGAGCCGTGAACGAGAGGTGGAGTGACGCTTGCAGTGAGAGATTTGATCAGTGTGCTGAGGACAGTTAAACGCTGTGGTCATTGTGAATGTAAGTCGTATTATATTTAATTTATGATTGTTTAAGGTTTTATTTTTATTTTTAAAAGCAGTTTTTTGGAACATTTAATTTTATAATAAACATGTTCAAATTTTGTATTTTTATGAACCTATACATTTATAGTAGGACAACACAGGGAATAAAATGTAATCCTAAGTTCCCTCTCTTTTCAGCAACATGGGTGATATCGACTGTGTCTTCTGTAAGAAACCCCTCTCCAGTGATCCAACCAGTACACTGACGGATAAAGGTTGTACGAGGATCGAAGAAGCTGGACGTGAGCGTGGTGAAGAAGTCCAAGTCCATCCAGGACAGGCAGTTCATACAGATTGTCGTAGGGTGTTCTGCAATGTGAGAGACATGGAACTTTCTCTGAAGCGAAAACGTGTTTCGTCTGAGGCAGACAAAGGGAGGTGCCTTCGTTCAATGGATTCAGCGTTTGACTACAGAACTCAGTGTCTTTTCTGTGGTAATCCTGACAAGTACCAGGGGAGGAAAAAGGACCATATGTTGATCCAGGTTAAGACATTCGACTTCCAAAATCATGTGTCTGCTGACTGTGAAAATCGATCTGACATTGGTCGGGTACTGTGAGGAGCAGAATGGCATTTGTTGGCGATCTACACGCAGCAGATGCGGTATACCATAAGGTGTGCAGTGTTAACTTTCATACAAAGAAACAGATACCACTCAAATTCCAATCGGAAGAGGCGTCTTCATCAAAAAAGCAGAAGCTTGGTCGACCCAAGGAGCAGATCAGACATGAAGCGTTCCTGAAGGTGGCAAAGTACCTTGAGGAAAATGATGAGGAACTAACCACAATTAGTGATTTAATTGGGAAAATGGAGGATTTCCTAGTAGACACTGGCTGTGATGCATATGGTTTTTCATACATGAAGGATAACCTTTTCAATCACTTTGGTGATAAGATCATAATTGCAGACATTAATGGAAAATCAAATGTTGTGACATTTAGGGGTGTGGCATCGTCGATTCTTCATGACTTCTATCGTCAGCAAAAGGAAAGGGACCCTGAAACAGAAAAGTTGCGCCTGATCAAGACAGCTGCTGATCTCATTAGAAGTGACATAAAAGAGGTATCTCAAAATAAGGACATTTACCCGACTACTCTCGATAGATGTCCACTGTCAATGCTGCAACCAAGTTCCTACCTGAGTCACTAAAGCTCTTGCTCGAAATGCTGTTTGTGGGGAAAGGAAAAGACTTTAAAATCTGCTCACTGGGACAGGCGATCATGCAAGCCGCGAGGCCTAGGATCCTTCAAGCTCCACTGTTGGTGGGTCTTGGAATCCAAATGCACTTCCATTTTGGTTCTCGATTTCTCATAGACACGCTCTTTGCACATGGGTATAGTTGTTCATACACGGAGGTGCAAACGTATGAGCGCAGCGCAGCAGCCACGTGTGGAACAGACATCCCTGGTTTTACCCCTGGACATTTCATCCAATATGTGGCGGACAATGTTGACCATGACATCTGCACATTAAATGGGAGAAACACATTCCATGGTATGGGCATTATTGCGAGTGTGACCCCGAAAACAGTCCGGACACTTCAGATTGCCCGTAGAGCTGTCTCGGCAGAGGACATCGCACAAGTGGGGCGAGTCAATATACGACCTTTCACATCAGCATGTGGAGGAATGCAGTCCTTTCTCTACGAGAAGCTTCCAGCCTGTGCCGACTTGAGACAAATCAGCTCAAATGTTGACCTCCTCTGGACGGTTTCACTTACTGTTCGATCACCTCGGCCCTCTTGGACAGGAATGATGCAGATGGTACACAAGGGAGAACATCCGGGTGAGGCATCAATAATGTTTCTGCCCATGATTGATCTCAGTCCAAGTGACTTGGACTGCATCAACTCCACACTGCATTTCGTTTGTGAACATGCGCATAGATATGGTGTAACCCCGATACTGACATTTGATCAGCCACTTTGGTGGAAAGCTCTCACCATAGTCAAGAGCGAGCCAGCGGACAGCAAACTTCACTCGATTGTTCTAAGACTAGGAGGATTCCATACACTCATGAGTTTTCTTGGGTGTATTGGCCACCTGATGTCTGGTACTGGACTCAAAGAGCTTCTGGAAGTTGCATATGCCAGCAACACTACAACCCACATGATGAGTGGCAAAGCCGTGTCTAGAGCTATACGTGGACATCTACTCGTTGATGCAGCACTCAATGCAAAACTTGCTTCGAAGGTATTTCAGATGAACCTCCCAAGTGATGGAGACAGCGAGCGTACAGTTCCAGCAGAGCTCAATGATGCAGGCGACTTGTTTGACGGTCTGATGTCGGGTGACCAAGCAGTGTCAGACATCGAGTCATCGAAGGTGATGGAGGTCATTGGAGACAAAATCAATCAGGTGATTGATACAATAAGGCATCAACGGACAGCGAGACTGTGGTTACAATACATGGAAATGGTGGACATTATCCGTTTTTTTCTGAAATCTGAAAGAACAGGGGATTGGATGCTTCACTTGCATATCCTGCGCGCCATGCTTCCATATCTTGCAGCTTCCGGACACAGACACTACACAAAGTGCCTGCACATATATCTGCAACTGATGACTGAGTTACCAAAGGACCATCCAGAAGTACATCAGAAATATCTCCAAGGATTCCAAGTTGTCCGACGGAGCGACAGATACTGGGCTGGTCTGTCTACAGATTTAGTCATCGAACAAGTACTTATGAGAAGTCTGAAGACATCAGGTGGTCTGACCAGGGGACGAGGGATGACAGACACAACGCTCAGTCTGGGTCATGGCTAGTCCTTTCTTTGCAGAGGTGAACAACGCCCTCCAACACCTCACTGATGTGATGTATGTGACAAGTGAACAGCACAAGGATCTATCAAAGTCTAGACAGAAGAATGATGTAGCTGATACCCAGAAAATGCTTGAGTTTCTTCATGAGAGGGATCCCTTTCAAGACGACGATACTCTTCACAACATTTTCACTGGTATAGTTGCCCAGACAACGGTGAATGTTGATGAGGCGAAAACTGTGGGAGAAAAGCTCTTGGGCCAGATGAGTGGTAAACGTGTGCTTGAATACAGCTTCAAGAAGAAGGGTCAAGCCATAACTATGGACTCAGAGTCTGCAATGAAGACACCAGACGGAGACATCAATATCGACCCTCAGTTACTCTTCCAGAGACTTGTGATCGCTGGCACTGAAGTAGGAGACTTATCCAAAGCACTCCTTTGTGAGTTATGCACATATCCTCCATCTTTGTTCGAGACCAAATATGCCTTGCTGTCCGCCAATAAGCCAGCGTTAGCCTCAGCAATCAAATCCTTGGCACCTGCCGATACTGCACAACCGTCCGATATACAATACGTACTCGATGGCGGTGCCCTATTGCAGCGCATACCGTGGTAGTCAGGTGAACAGTACAAGGATATTCTTGACCGCTACCTGAAATATGTTAGTAGGCATTACGGGCATGCTATCGTCGTGTTTGATGGCTATCGTGAAGGTCCCTCAACGAAAGACTGTGCCCATCAGAAAAGGGGTGAGCGACCATCAGTGAAGGTATCTTTTTCTCAAACCATGACGCTTTCTGTCAAGAAGGAAGAGTTTCTTTGGAACAAGGAGAACAAGCAACAATTCATAGACATTCTTGGTAAGAAACTGGAAGAATCTCATTGTGAAGTGCTTCATGCGAGTGGGGATGCGGACCTACTCATAGCAACAACTGCAGTTTGTAGCTCTTCAAAATCCAACACTGTTCTTGTTGGCGAAGACACTGACTTGTTGATACTACTGTGCTACTATTTTCGCAAGAATACTGCGCACACTCTCTACTTAATGTCGGAGCCGAAAAAGGGTTCATTGAATCCAAGACAATACTTGGACATTGGCAAAGTCAGAGAGGCTCTGGGTGATACTGTCTGTGAAAACATTCTCTTCATCCATGCGTACCTGGGATGCGACACGACATCAAGGGTCTTTGGGATCGGCAAAGGCACTGGACTCAAACTGTTCAAGGACAATGAAATGTTCCAGCAAGAGGCCCTAATTTTCGGCAATAAAGAGTCAACACAGGATGAGGTCATTGTTGCAGGAGACAGAGCAATGGTTTGTGTGTACGGAGGCAAACCATCAGACAATTTGAACGAATTGAGGGTAGCAAAATTTCATGCTAAGGTGACAACAAACAAAACATCGTTGCACCCACGGGTACTTCCGCCCACGAGCTCAGCTTCCAAATATCACAGCCTACGGGTATTCCAACAGGTTCAGGAGTGGAAAGGACACAAACTCAACCCGCTTGACTGGGGATGGAGGATCATGGACACCAGGATGATCCCTATGCATTCTGACCTCGCTGCAGCACCAGACTATCTCCTAAAGCCGGTTAGGTGTTCTTGCAAAGGTGGTTGCAGTGATAAATGTTGTGGTTGTCGGAAACTTGGGCTGCCTTGCACATTTGCATGTAGGGAGTGCAGAGGTATTTGTGCAAATGCAGACGAATGTTTTCGAGGATGCTGATGCGGGAGGGGGGGAGGTGGCAGGAGGAAGAGACGAAGTGACGTGTTAAATATTGTGAACGGACAGAAGGACATTGGGTACAAATAGTTGTGGTAGTGTATTCAAACATGGTTAAATAAATAATTTAGAGTTGATTTGGTGTATTATTAAGAGTGATATTGTCATATAATTAATTTCCAAACATTGCGGTAGTCCGAAAAGTTCCCAAATCGGAAAGGACCTGAAAAACCATGTTCCACTCAATATATTTAAGTATAATTTTGGGCAGATATTTAGTAGACATCAAGGTCTCAGAAAAGTATTACTGCGTTTCTCTTGCAATTAGTGGCGGGTCCATTCACATTTTGACTGGACTATTACTCGGAGGTGACGCCTGGGCAACCGGTTTGTGAAAGGCTTGAGCCAAACTCCCCCAGCCAACCCCACAAGAATGTGGGACTTCAAACAAAGCATGACGTGATCTTTCCAGGCCAGGAAAGCCAGGACTCTTCAATCATGTAACGAGGAGGAACTGAGGACGAGCCGAGGTGTTTCGCTGTACTGTTTTTTTTATTTATGGGGAGAAGCTCGAGCCCCTAAAACGAACCCCGGGCCCTGGGGCAGCAACCTCCTGCCACCTCCCGCCCCTCTCATCAGCCCTTGGTGTGTGACAAGGACGAAATGATTCGATTTTGGTGAAGATCTGGATCCACATCCGGATACTATAATTGTTTGAAGTCATTATTCACCATAGAGGGTTTGGGGCCAAAAACGATATACAGCACGATATCTCAAAAAGTTGTGACCGAGTCATGACAAGACTTGGTGGATGAGTTGTTTAGGTGACAAGAACAAGCCGAATAGATTCTGGTTCAGGTCCGGATCCAGATTGGGCCTATCACTGGGATACGAAACATAAACTGTTCAACCTTGTGGAGGTGTGCGCTCCACCGAGTGCTGCTCCAGCTGAAAGCAGCTCTTCATTTCGCGTGTGAGGGGAAAAAAGTGTTTTATTTTTTAAATCAATGCGAGGCCAAACCTTGTTCAGGAAGAAATCTGCTTCATGAGTTTTCTGTGTTTTAAACTTCCTTTCCCAGTTCCCCTTGAAATAGATGGCATTCACAAGGACCATCCGTGTCATTGAATTGATAACGCCCTCAGAGAGGAGGTCTTTGATTTTCCCTGCAAAGGAAAGAAAGATGGTTTCAGAACCACAGTTCCACATTGTTTTCACTAATGAAATGATTTATCCATCTTAATATGCAGACATCACTGGTGATCAATTAACTAAAAGCATCACATTTAAAAAAACCTATTCCCAATTATTGATAACTTCACACAAAAAGTTTGACTTCCCACTTAAGTGTTATCCTGACAAGTTTGAAACTTCGTTCCCAAAATGAAAGTCAGTTCTGCAACACCACATGGATTTTATAGAAATCATTTTACAGACATTTATTTAATTAAGAAAAGGGAATTCCGACCAAGCTGTGCCAAACCATGATACTGAACATGGGGTGCAGGGAAGGGACAGTTATCTCTCAAATAGTTCTGTTGGTGGTGCATTTTGGTGGTCAGGCAAGGTGGTTGTTATTGCAAATCCATCTTCCCCTTGTAATTCCTCTATTTTGCCGGAATCTAAAGTACAGCATCACCCCAACAGTCTTTTTGCGTTAAAGTTGGAATTATTTAATTCCGGGTGTGGAATATTTTGGAATTTGTGCTTTTGAAAGTTCCAAAATGGCAGGCAGCCCTGGTGCCAATTCAGGGATTCATACACATGGCTTTCGAGACAGAAATAACTCGGAAATTCATCGAAGTTGCAGTTACTGTCTAATGGTATTGATAATGTGGAATAGCCAGAATGATTGAAATAATTTTGATACAGGTGTGCAATGTGCATTTTGACAGCTGATTATCCTTCCTTGTAATAACTCCTTCCCATGGGAAGCATGAAGTGCTGAAATTGAGTAAGATGACAATTCCTGACTCTTTGGCGTGTGCTTGTTCATGATATTCAATAAAGCAATCACAATACGCACATGGGTAATTTATCAAATGGCAAGGGGTATCCCATGACTTTTGGTTGGATTGTATAATGTTAACACTTGTGGAACATTTCTAACTCTAGGTGTGCAGCGTAGCTAAGTTTATAAGCAAAGGTTGTTGGTACATAAGCTGGTGTTGCACAGTTTAAATTCAGTAATTATAAGTTACTAGTAAAGATACCCATCCCCAGTGATGGAGAAAAGCAAGCAAAAGTATCCGTCCCTAGTGACGGAAAAAGGTTTGAGTTGATCCATCAATTTCAATTATTCCATGGACTTTCAAAACGTCAATTTTGTTGCACTCTTGGTTTCAGAGCCAAAGCTCTGAGCTACCTGTACCACTCACCGCGAATTGGTACTGCAACATCGAGCGGCGAGTTGAGTGGAGTGCATGCGCATGTTCGAGATAAAGCACCGTCTTTTGCAGTTAAGGGGATTTTTTTTTTTTTTTTTTTTTTTTGTATACTGAATCGAGGCTCGTGAAAGAGCTGACATTTACTTCACAAACAAATCAACCAGACAAACAAAATATATAAAAAGAGGGAGCGGAAGACAAGATGGGGAGAGAAGGGGAAGCACACAAACACTTAAGAGCACACAACATTTAAGAGCAGGGAGATGTGTGGGAGGGAGAGCGCTTGGGGGGAGGAGGCGTGGGAACAGGGGGGGGGGGGTTGGGGGGGGGGAGAAGTATAAAATACAAGGACACCAAGGACTTCCAGGACAGAAGTTGGTATTTCAAAAAAGTGGAATTGGGGTGAAATTAGCGGGATAGAAAAGATCAAGGTTTTGGATGGGGGAAGATAAGAGATGGTGGTGAACAGCTGTTTTAAAGACCTGGAGGGAGGAGTGGGATTGAAGAGAGTGAGGGAGTTTGTTCCAGAGGTGGGAGAAAAGAGGAATGAAGGAGTGAAGGTGAGCAGAGAGTCTTGATTTTGGCAGTTTAACCAAAAGAGGGTTGCAGGCAGATCTTGTGCGACCTGTAGGAATATGTGGGGGACAGAGCACAGAGAGAGCTGGGGGGGGGCAAGGCCAGAGAGGAGTCGGTAGAAGACGGAAAGACCACCAACCTGCCTGCGGTGAGTGAGTGAGAGGCCCTTGTGGAAAGCGAAGGAAAGAAAAGAGAAAGAATGAGCAGAGACGCAAATGAAGGCTCCACAAAGTTTTAAAATCTATTTCACATACAATTAATCACAGATAGAATGATTAGACATCCTCATACAGAGCAGAAATGTAAGTAATAAGCCTCTTGATCACGCATTACCAAAAAAAATCAGGCTTTTTATGCTTCCGTCAACGAAGTCGCCGCAGGCATTATGTTTTCAGGTTTTCCATTCGGCTGTCCGTCCGTCCGTCCATGATAGGTTTTCGTTACCACGATAACTTGAGAACAGCTGAAGGGTTCTTAGTCAAACTTGGTGCATGTATGTATGATGCGGTAAAGATGAACTGATTAGATTTTGGGGTCAGGAGGTCAAAGGCCAAATGTCAGAGGTCATGTTCGGTAAAAATCCTGTTACCGTGCTAACTTGTGAACCAGTGATGGGATTCTGACCAGATTGGGTACACTTATGTGTAATGATGTAAAGATGAACTGATTAGATTTTTGGGTCAAAGGTCAAAGTCAAAGTCTGTAATACGTCCATAACTTGAGAACGGTTGAAGTGATCTAATTCAAACTTGGTACAGATATGTATTATACCTGGTGTTGGCCGAATGGTTAGGGCGGCAGGCTTGGGATCCTAAGGTCCTTAGTTTGAATCCCATTCAGCTGCTGAATTAATACCAGGTGGGGTTGACTCAGCCTGTCATCCTTCCGAGGTCGACGAAATGAGTACCCGGGTACTGGGTCCTCTCCCAAGGAGGTTGGTGTCAAGATTTGCACTCCGGCTGCCGTAAAAACACCTCATTCCGCAGCACACAGTGGTGTGTGTCTGGATGGTGTTGAGGAGTCGTCCAAGAATGCAGTGGCGGGCTGATCCATCGTACGCTCATATACAGTCACGTGAAAAAGTAAGTACACCCCATGTAAAGTTTTGACTTTTTCAACATATTTCAACATACAGCTATTTGAACTTCAATTCAACAATATTGATAGATAAAGGTGATATAATATAACAAATATCATGAAACATTTACATTTTGTAGTCCATTGTATAATTGAAATAAACATGAATGCAAATTTCGCATGTGGAAAAAGTAAGTACACCCCGACATTTATCACTACTTCAAATACCTAAAATTAGAATCAGGTGCACCAGCTCAGGTGCAAATGATTAGAACATCGTTAGAGAGGATCTTGGAGGAACCTGTCTTATTTAAACCTCAGACATTTAGTTTCGTTTGCTCTTTGTTGTTGAAATGTGCGGCGTCACCATGCCTAGATCAAAAGAGCTCTCTGAGGCCTTCAGAAAGAAGGCTATAGATGCCTATGAGTTTGGGAAGGGATTTTAAAAGATATCCAAACAACTTGAAATCAATCATTCGACTGTCTGGAAGATCATCTACAAGTGGAGAAGATTCGAAACAACTGCCAACTTGTTCAGGCCAGGCCGCCCCAGCTAGTTCAGCCCGAGAGCAGACCGCAAGATGCTGAAAGAAGTCTCTAAGAACCCCAGAATGTCATCACGGCACCTACAGGTAGCTCTTGCCACTGTTGATGTCAAAGTGCATGAGTCTACCATTAGAAAGAGGCTGCACAAATTTGATCCACATGGTATGTGTGCCAGGAGGAAACCTTTGCTGTCCAGAAAGAACATCAGGGCAAGACAAGTTTGCCAATGAACACCTCGGCAAAGACCAGCACTTCTGGAACAATGTGCTCTGGACAGATGAGTCAAGGGTAGAGCTATTTGGCCACAGTACCAGAAGACATGTTTGGCGAAAACCAAAGACAGCATTTGACCACAAGAACCTGATACCAACTGTAAAGCATGGTGGTGGAAATATTATGGTTTGGGGCAGCTTTGCTGCATCAGGGCCTGGGCAGCTCACCATCATATAATCCACTAGGAATTCTTCACTATACCAGAGGGTGCTTGAGGATAATGTGAGGCCATCTGTCGGAAAGTTGAAGCTCAACCGAAGGTGGACCTTGCAACATGACAATGACCCTAAACATACCAGTAAATCCACCAAGGAATGGCTGAAAAGAAAGAAATGGAGGGTTCTGGAATGGCCAAGACAAAGCCCGGATCTAAATCCCATCGAGATGTTGTGGGGGGATTTGAAACGAGCTGTGCATGCAAGAAACCCCTCAAACATCGCACAGCTGAAAGAATTCTGCATGGAGGAGTGGGAAAAAACTTCTCCCAGTCGATGTCAGAGACTGGTAGACAGTTATAAGAAACGCCTACTTGAGGTTGTTTCTGCCAAAGGGGGCAATACCACCTCTTAGAGCCAAGGGTGTACTTACTTTTTCCACATGCGAAATTTGCATTTATGTTCATTTAAATTATACAATGGACTACAAAATGCAAATGTTTCATGATATTTGTTATATTATATCACCTTTACCTCTCAATATTGTTGAAATGAAGATAAAATAGCTGTATGTTGAAATATGTTGAAAAAGTCAAAACTTTACATGGGGTGTACCTACTTTTTCACGTGACTGTATATATTGTTGTGGATATGAGAATTGTGTTTCTCTTATTGTTGTGTAAATTGTTGTAAAAATATCACCCTCCTTCCTCCAGTTGTGTATAAAGGTCAAAAGGGCGTCCCGTAATTAGGTCATAAACAATCACGTTAGCCAATCATAGATTTCCTCCTTGTTGGTAGTTTATTTCCTTATTCTATGTCGGTTAAGGCTGTGTCTTCCATTAATTGACACTCCATTGCACCGAATTCAAAGAGATAGATCCCCTTTCATTCCCATTCCCAAAGCCTCTACTGCCAACTGCATTTGCCGCCATTACGGCGTGGTCAGCTCGGGGAAGAAGGGCGTGCCCGCCCATCGTCATCAAGGGTGGAGCCAGAGAGCCCGTGCCCACCAATCAGGGCCGAGGCGAGCTCACCGATGGGCGTGTCCTGGAGGCCGGCGGCTTGATCGCCCGAGGCGTTATATAAGCGCGCGCGGAAGCCTTTGAAAGGAGTTCGAAGTTCTAAGAGTTGCGCCAGAGATGGCAGGTGAGCGAGACGAGCCCAGACGGAGAGAGAAAAAGAGAAGCGAACTGGCAAGCCCGAGTGGAGGAACGTGAGAGAGACCGGAGCAGTTTTGGAGAGCGCACGGTGCACAGGAGGAGCTTCGCCACGCAGTTTTGAAACCGCGGCGGTTTTTGGCGATCGCAGCTCGAATCTTGACGGCGGCTGTCCGCTTCCAGCCCGACCGATCCCCGCTGAACCTTCCTCTCCCGCCAAGCCATCCACCTCCAGCGATTCGTTCCTGCCTTCATTTCCCCATTCGTGTGAGTCCGTCTTTGTTCTGTCCTGGGTTAAGTAAGACTGCATAGGTAAGCTAAGTTTCACTGTGTCCTTCTGGTCCGTCCCTCTTTCTGCCTTTATTTTATTATTCTTCCTTCTCCTTGGTTTCTTTTGGTTGTAAATAGTAATAAATCCTATTCGTATTTCCGACCTCTTGTCTTCTTCTTCTTCACATCCGTCGTCTTTGTCTTTTCCCAATTGAATACCTGTGGCACGATTTGGCCAACGTTTCAGGATCGGGTTAGTCTTGTTAACGGTTCGGGCCGCGGCTGCCATCCGCTCGGCAAATTACCATCTTATCCGCGGTCGCGAACGAAGCGGCTCACCGGCCTTTCCGGAGGCCGCGGTGCAGCTTCAGGGACCACGTCGGTCAGTGACAAGCGAGGGGACAAATCCCCCCTCAAAGGGGAACCATAGGCCGACGTTGGGTTCCGTAACAATTGGTGTCTGGGAGTGAGATACGGACCTGAAGCGCTTAGCGCGCTCAAATTACGAGTGGGCCGAAATTTTTGTTTTATAAAATCTTAAATTTAAAATCGTGCCATGGATAGTCAAGGCGGCGGGATGCTGGTGGGGGAACTAGAAGAGGGGTTAGGGGTAACCCAGGACCACAGGGAGGAAATGGAGGAGGAGAACAATGGTGAGGTGGTTGAGGAGGTGTCAGGTGCACAAAATGGTGCCCTCGCGCACGTGATTGCAGCGGCACCAAATTTAGCGGCACCCGTGACCGTAGCAGCACCGGTGGATTTGAACCTTTTTATGATGCAAATGGAGGCCCTTATGGCCAAGACTAGTGAGCAATTACGAGACGGGTTAAACAATATGGGAAACAAATTTGAGGGGTTAGACAACGGGATAAAAGAGGTAAAGAATGGGTTAACGGGGTTGGAAAATAGAATGGCTGCCCAGGAGAATCAGATAGAGGGGGTGAAAAATGGGTTAGGGGGGTTAGAAAACAAGATGGAAAACAAATTGCGGGAAATAGGGGAGCAATCGGCCCCGGAAATTAAACAAATGGGAGAGCAGATAAAGGAGGTGAAAATCGGGTTGGAAGGTAAACTGGATGCTCAGAGGGATGAATTGGGACAGATGAGGGCGGCATCTACTAAAGAAATGGAGGAGATGGGGGAAGAAATAAGACGAGGTGTAAGCGAGGAGGTCTCGGGGGTACGCGAGGAGGTAAAGCGAGGTGAGAAGCGTATGGAGAAAGAGGTGAGGAATAATACGGCTAGGTTACAGGGGGGCATAGAGGGTCTGACGAGGGGAGTAGAACAGCTGACAGTGGGACAAAAGGAATTAGTGGAGCAGGTGGAAAAGAACACTGCGGTACTAGGAGGGTTGAAAGCGACACAAAACGAAATCAAAAATGACTTGATAGCGACGAAGAGGGAATGTCAGATGGTACGTGAGGGACTGACAACGAGGTTGGACGAGGTGACGGAGGCAATGGAGACAAAGGACCGGGAGGTGAGGACGCACATAGAAACGGTCAAGGTGGCCTTGGAGGACGAAATTGAGGAGACGCACCGGGAAATAAAAGAGGTGAAGCAAAAATTAGAGGATGTGGAAGAGGGGGTGAGTGAAATTAAGAAGAGACGGAGGGAAACTAAGAGGGAGATAAAGGAGGAAGTGATGGAATATGTACAAGGTCGGTGCTCAAATCGTGATGGTGTGCTTGCTAACCAAATAAAGAGTTTGCAGGTGGCGAAGGAGGTGCGGAGACGAGGTGCCAAGGTGAGTGGCGATATACACGGAAATGTATATGGTGTGAGGGGAGATTCAGTCGGCTTGGGGGTTGGTTTGGACCCGGGTGTTCGTGAGAGGCCGCTGGTGAAGTGTGCGACAGGTACGGAGTGTATGGACAGAGGAGGGGTGCGAGAATGTCCGACAATGGGGTGTGTGAGGAAAAAGTGCGCGCCGAGGAGTGAGTGTGCTGTCGAGAGTGAGTTGGTCGTAGCGCGTGTGCGGGGGGGGGCACATGGAAGCGCGGGATGGGGAGTGTTACAGGGGATGTGTCGGGAGAATGCACACCTGTGGTGAGCGTTACGGAGGGTGTAATGGGAGAGTGTGCGCAAGACGATGCGCGTGAAAGGTGTGTAAAGGACGGGTGCATGAGGAAAGAGTACGCTGTCGAGAGTAAGGGTGAATGCGCGACCGAGAATGGTGGTAAGAGTAGTAAGAGTGACACGGAGCGTGAGTTGGTTGTGGCAGGTGAGAGAGGATGTACACCTGGAATGAAAGGATGCACATCTGGAATGGTAGAGCGCGTATGGGGATGCACACTTGAGTTAGTAGTGAGGCACGTGATTGGGTGTGCAAGTGAGTGCACACCCGTGGTTCTCACAGAGGAGGTGACCGAGGAGGGGGCGCGAAGAGGTGTGTTGGTGAGGTGTGCGAACGACGAGTGTGTGCAAAGGTGTGCGGTGGTCAGGTGTGTGACCAAGTCTGTGAGCGGAATGAGTGTACCTGGGTGTGTAAGAGAAGGTGCAATGACGAGGAGCATGGGAACGGCTGGATGTATGAGCAAGGAACGGGCTGCGGGGTGTAAGCATGCAAGTGGAGCATCGACGCTAACTGGGTTAGCGGTTAGAGCGACTTATAGCCAAAGCGGGCCTTCGGTGCGTGCCGGGCAGCTTCGTGTGCCGCGGGGACCAGAGGGGATCGTGACCGCGGCGGTTTCGAAAGAACCGCCGTGCGGGATCCACGCCGGGCCTCGCTCTGAACAGCCGCGTCCGTGCTCCGCTAGGCGGAACGGGCGGCCCGATAGGAAGGGTCGTCATGGCGACCCCCTTTTGTTGAGGCGTTCCGGCAGGGCGACATCGGGCCATTGGACGGCTCCGTGCCGAGATGGTGCGTTGGATCTCGGCCCGAGTAAACCTTGCCTGCACCGAATGCCGGACGGATCCAACTGCCGGCACCAAGCAACCCGCATTCATTGCTCGGCTGTGCGAAGCCGGGCTTTAGAGATGAATTGGCGCACTGAGAGGCTCTAGTGCAGGGGCGGGCAACCTTTTCAGAGTGAGGGCCAGATGAGACTTTTGGAAGGAGATCGCGGGCCGGAGTGAAAAACGAAATCTCAGAATTACTATATTTTGTTTACATGAATAGATTGTACAAAAATTGCATTGAACACTCTACAAATCAATGAGACTGCTGGTGCTGTTTGCCATGAAGAAGTATTTCCATGTCTGGCTCGATGGTTGAGGTAGACAACAGAAGAATGTCATTGAGGTGGCGGTCCGAGAGTTGGGAGCGAAGGTGAGACTTCGTGTACTTCATTTTCGAGAAGAGCTGTTCACAGCAGTAGGTGCTGCCGAACATGGCCACAATGCGTTGGACATGGGCAATGTATTTTTGAAAATTGTTAGAAGGGAGAACGGTGTCGCGGAAGAAGGACAATGGAGAAGAGGTGCGGAACTTCGCCTTCATTTCATCGTTGCACTGCAGCTCCACCAACTCCATCTGTAAGGAGGCAGGGGCGTCTTCCACGGGGAAGTCAAAGGGAGCAGTGAAAAGCTTGAAGTCCGCAGCCAGCACCCTGACTCCTGCAAAACGGGAAGCAAATTCCTCACGTAGAGAGTTGACGACACTAACGCAAGTGCCCAGGTCCACATCGTCAGGGGCACATGCAGCAAGGCGAGGAAAATGCACAAACTGACCAGAAGCCAATTGAGCCTCCCACAAGCGCAGTTTAACCTCGAAGGCAGTGATGTGCACGTACATGTCTGTCACGAGAATGTCTTTGCCTTGCAGCTTTATGTTGAGGGTGTTCAGGTGCGCCGTGATGTCCGTGAGCAGGGCCAGGCGAGCTAGCCACCGCGGATCAGAGAATTGATCAGCGTGGGGAAGGTTCTTCTGACGTAGAAAGGTGGCAATCTCCTGCTGTAGGTCGCACACCCGAGACAGCATGGCCCCACGACTCAGCCAGCGTACCTCACAGAAGTAGAGCAGGTCGTTGTAGTGCACGTTCACCTCGTCCATCAGTGCCTGGAACTGACGATGGTTAAGGCTGCGGGAGAGGATGGAGTTGACGACCTTCACCACGACAGACATGACACCAACGAGGTTGGCAGACTTAGCGCACAGGGACTCTTGGTGGATGATGCAGTGCATCTTGTTAATGGGCTGAGTGTATCCGGCGGCTGCACAGTGACGCACTAGCAGCGAAGCGGCGCCCTTCTTCTCACCAACCATCGCCGGGGCACCGTCGGTCGTCACACACACAAGACGGGAGAGGTCCAGGGAGTGCTGATCAACACACAGAAGCACGGCGTCGCAGATGTCTTTCCCAGTGGTGGTGTCGCGCAGCGGGACAAGCTGGAGGAATTCCTCACACACTTGAAAGTCAGCGGTGACGCCACGGATGAAAACGGACAGCTGGGCCGTGTCCTTTGTGTCGGTGCTCTCATCCAGAGCGAGGGAAAAGGCGACGAAATTTGAGCTGCGTGTTTTGAGTGAGTCGTGCACGTTTTCCGACATATCCTCGATGCGGCGACGAACGGTGCGGGACGAAAGGCTCACGTTCTCAAAGGCGGAACGCTGCTCTGGACAGACGGAGTCCACTACAGCGAGGAGGCATTCCTTGATGAAGTCCCCATCCGCAAATGGCTTCATTCGGCGAGCAAGGATGCGGGAGACTTCATAACTGGCGCGCGTCACCTTTTCGGCCTCAGTATTCTGCTTGCGGAAGAGTGAAGTTTGTTTCTCCAAGTTGCCTGATAGTCTAACCATGGCGTCCTTCCTTTCGGTGGCAGACACCGACGCGAAGTTTGACGAGCGGTGCTCTGTCTCCCAGTGGCGGCGCACGTTGTACTCTTTTAGGACAGCCAAAGTCTTCAAGCATATGAGGCACTGGGCCTGTCCAAAGCGCTCGATGAAGAAGTACTTCTCCCACTCAGGGTTGAAGATCCGACGCTCGAGGTCCACTTTCCTCTTCTTAACACGCTGGGTCGCAGACATGATGAGCTGAAAAGGAAGAAAATTAGGTATATCAGCAATGAATAAATGATGTAACAGCAAGCAATCTGGGGCACAAAAAATCTCGGAAGACGAATTGTACAGATGAATGTATTTATTTTGCGCGCACGTGGCCAACGCTGAATATGACACAGTTTCACCGTAAAACTGAAATACAGGAAATGAATCAGTCTGCATACTTTTTTTTTTAAAGAGTTCGTTTTCCTTTTAAACAAAAGTTCGTCAATTTCGTTTTCCTTTTAAACAAAAGTTCGTCAATTTCTTTTTTCTTTTACAAACAGAAAGTTCGTTATATATATTTTTTCTTTACAAATAGAAAGTTCGTTATATTTTTATTTTTACAAATAAAAAGGGAGAATAAAATTATTTAAACGCAGCAAATGAAAGATAATAACATGTTCTAACAAACAAAACAAAGCAAATTGAAAGAAAGTGAAAATTGAAATAGGTTTAGAGAACTCTGCGTCGCTTACCTCTTTGTTGCAAGTTATTTGTCCCAGACACCAACGTTTGTCGCAAGCTGACTGAATCGGAAGGACGTCCGTATCACATGCCGGCTGATTTGAAAAGACCGCCTATCAGCAAGCAGGCGGTGTCTAGGCAAGACAGTTCCCCGTGCGCATGTCTTCCGGAAGAGGACGGTGCTGAAGACAAAATGTCCCTTTCTTGAATTCAGACCGGCTAAATATAAACTCTTACATTTACAAATGATATGAGTTTTACTGGGAGGTCCGCGGGCCGGATTGCAATAATAAAGCCTAGCAGGGTGGCGGGCCGGACGCTAAATCCGGCCCGCGGGCCGGGGGTTGCCCGCCCCTGCTCTAGTGAGTAGACTGTGATGAGGATAGTGTTTTGGACCCGAAATTGAAAAACAAAATTTGATGATTGGCAAGGATTGGCATATTGATGATTGGTAGTGATTGGCAAATTTTTAATTGGCTGGAATTTGATGTGCCAAATTGGTAGTGAGAGATACCCGATGTGATGGGATGGCAACTCTACCATCCCTCACAGCGGGGGCAAAGGAGCACGAGTCTTATGGGGTTTGGCAGTGAAAACTAGCCCGGGAGGGTTAGGATATCGTGTGTAGGGACCTAGAGATTGACAATAGGTAACGCTAAGGTGAGGTAGTGACAATGATACCTGTAGTGGGGACACAGGTAGATTAGTTTGAATTATAATGACGAGGGAGCGCAATAGTTTAAAGGGGCGACTGGGAAGCGCAAGTTCCAGAGGGGAGTAGTTAGATGAGATGATGCCGTGTGTGTGAGGATCGAAAGTGTATTGAGCAGGGTATGAGTAAATGATTGTGATTGTGAGTTGTATTGAGATTGCACAGGTGTGCAACTGAACAGGTGTATAGAGCAGTGTATGAGGGAGTGATGGTGATGTGTGTTGTGTTGACCCAAATGGTCCAGGGAGGAAGGAGGGTGCAGGTGGCACCAGGTGTGATTGCACAGGTGTGCAACTACAGGTGAATGGAGAATGGTTGTGTGAAATACATGGAGTGTGGAATATATGGAGTAGGGAATGGATGGTATGGAGTGAGTATGGTGGAAACTGTGGAGTGGAGTGGATGGTGCGAAGGTGTGGATGGGGGAAAGGAGGATGGACCCCATCACGAATACCCGGGGAGGGTAGTGTAAGAGTTAGGTAGAGGGTACAGGTAAATTGTGGTTGGATATTGGCATCTGTGGTGCGTGGTGGAAGAATGGAGTTTGGATGGGTGCATTAGTGACATGGAAATGGCTGGGCGTGTGGCCTGTTAGTATGTGTAGTTGGTTGGGCACTCCACCACTGTGAGGATGTCGGCCAGGTGAGTCCGCAGGTGGGCTCTGGGAGCCGGTAGAGTTGTTGTGGATGGGGCCCGAGGATCCGGAGGATGGACCCGGGTAGCCCAGTGCCAGAGGGCACGGAGGGGTGACAGAGCCAGGAGGGGCCTTCCCCAGTTAGATAGGTTAGGGTGAGGAGCTAGGTAAGCTCGGGTGGCAACTACAGTGGTGGAGGTGTGCAGGTGGGTAGACCTGCTGGGAGAGCTACACGACTCAGCCCGGAAATTGTGCAAGGGCACCGGGAGATGAATCGGGGGAGTGAGACCCCAAATTGATAAGCACCACAGTTTGGTCAATGGGAATTTGGTTCTTAAAACCGCATAGAGTAAGTTGGCCAATGGTTTTGCAGGGAAAGACCCTGGGTAGTGTAAAGTGTATTAAAGTCATTTAGAAGGTAGTTAGGATGGAGATCTCCTCACACCATCTACATCCACTCACCTGGGATGACGTACCTCCACACCATGCCATGGTTGTTTTATTATTTTATTGTGCAAATGTTTGGAATGTGAGACGCATCATGACGTGGGTGTGACATTGTGCTGATGTTCCATCTCTTCCTCCTTATGAGGATTGATGATGAATTGGGTGATGGCAAATTTTGGATTAGTGGGAGTGAAGACGAATTTGGTGTCGGGGAAATATGGGGAAGGCGAGACATTAGTGACGAATTTGTAATGTGTAGATTGTTGTACATATGGGGTAAGGGCAAGGGTAGTGTAGGTCACATGTGGGGGGGCGTACGGTAGGGACGAGCTTTTCTCCGCTCCGTCTCCATACGCACCTCGCCTTGCATTGCCTTTATTGATGTGTACCCTTGTGACCTTACCCCTCGCTCACCTGTCTTTTCCGCCCCCCTTGTCTCCCACACGAGGACTGTGCGCCACTGGGCGCCGAGGGGAGCGTGCGGGAGTCCGCCATTGTGCGCCCGAAACTCTCGCAACCACAGCTGTCTGCATCGATGCACCACCTTATGGACCACATGGCTGTGGCTGAGCACCACTGATGGACCCCATGGGTTGGGGCATGGCCCCTCTGCTGGAACCAGCCATGAAGGCCCGAGATCTTGCTGGCGGACCTTGGTCACAGGGCACCGATGCCACACAGGTGAACCACATAGTCGGCCCTGTGGGCCATAAATAAATAAAAAACGGACACGTGTTGTGCTTGCTTTTATTATACCAAATAGGCCGCCAGCAAAGAAGTTGGCAACATCTGGAAGAGAACCATGGCCAGCAGAGGGAGCCAAAGAGGAAGACCAGCACCAGGGTTTGTTGTTTTTATTTTTATTAAGAACTGTGGTGACTGTGCACCGATTGGTGCTTGATGGTGTTTTGGTGCATTGTGGGTGCTTTCTGGTGTGTCGATGCAGAGCAGACTGTCTCTCCCCCAAACGAACAATCACAGGTCCTGGGTTGCGTATTGTAAATAAAATAGCGTCGTTGTAAATAACGCGCCCCCACCGTAAGTGTTTTAGTTTGAAGACCATTCCGCAATTCGGTTAGCTGTGGGCGTGAGTCTGTTAGGCAGGGTGCAATGGAGCAGCGGGAAATATTTATTTGTATTTTAAAACTGTCACACTCAGGGTCAGGTTAAATGTAGAGGGAACTACACCTACGTGCCACACTAAAAGTAAAAGTAATAGGCCCGGGATGTGCCTAAGAGGGGGAGGGTGCAGTGTTGTGGATATGAGAATTGTGTTTCTTTTATTGTTGTGTATATTGTTGTAAAAATATCACCCTCCTTCCTCCAGTTGTGTATAAAGGTCAAAAGGGCATCCCGTAATTAGGTCATAAACAATCACGTTAACCAATCATAGATTTCCTCCTTGTTGGTAGTTTATTTCCTTATTCTATGTAGGTTAAGGCTGTGTCTTCCATTAATTGACACTCCATTGCACCGAATTCAAATAGATAGATCCCCTTTCATTCCCATTCCCAAAGCCTCTACTGCCAACTGCATTTGCCGCCATTACGGCGTGGTCAGCTCGGGGAAGAAGGGCGTGCCCGCCCATCGTCATCAAGGGTGGAACCAGAGAGCCCGTGCCCACCAATCAGGGCCGAGGCGAGCTCACCGATGGGCGTGTCCTGGAGGCCGGCGGCTTGATCGCCCGAGGCGTTATATAAGCGTGCGCGGAAGCCTTTGAAAGGAGTTTGAAGTTCTAAGAGTTGCGCCAGAGACGGCAGGTGAGCGAGACGAGCCCAGATGGAGAGAGAAAAAGAGAAGCGAACTGGCAAGCCCGAGTGGAGGAACGTGAGAGAGACCGGAGCAGCTTTGGAGAGCGCACGGTGCACAGGAGGAGCTTCGCCGCGCAGTTTTGAAACTGCGGCGGTTTTTGGCGATCGCAGCTCAAATCTTGACGGCGGCTGTCCGCTTCCAGCCCAACCGATCCCCGCTGAACCTTCCTCTCCCGCCAAGCCATCCACCTCCAGCGATTCTTTCCTGCCTTCATTTCCCCATTCGTGTGAGTCCGTCTTTGTTTGTTCTGTCCTCGGTTAAGTAAGACTGCATAGGTAAGCTAAGTTTCACTGTGTCCTTCTGGTCCGTCCCTCTTTCTGCCTTTATTTTATTATCCTTCCTTCTCCTTGGTTTCTTTTGGTTGTAAATAGTAATAAATCCTATTCGTATTTCCTACCTCTTGTCTTCTTCTTCTTCACATCCGTCGTCTTTATCTTTTCCAAATTGAATACCTGTGGCACGATTTGGCCAACGTTTCAGGATCGGGTTAGTCTTGTTAACGGTTCGGGCCGCGGCTGCCATCCGCTCGGCAAATTACCATCTTATCCGCGGTCGCGAACGAAGCGGCTCACTGGCCTTTCCGGAGGCCGCGGTGCAGCTTCAGGGACCACGTCGGTCAGTGACAAGCGAGGGGACTAATCCCCCCTCAAAGGGGAACCATAGGCCGACGTTGGGTTCCATAACAATATATATATATATATATATATATATATATATATATATATATATATATATATATATATATATATGGATATACACACACACACAGACATATATAATGATGTAACGATTAACTGATTAGATTTTGGGATCAAGAGGTCAAAGGTCAAACTCTGCAATAGGTCTATCACTTGAGAACGGCTAAAGGGATCTAATTCAAACTTGGAACAGATATGTATAATGATGTAAAGATTAACTTATTAATTTTGCCGTCCCGGGGTCAAATGAGGAGAGGTATTAAACACATGGACACTGGTAGGATTTCCAGGATAGACGTCGGTATTTCACAAAAGTGGATCTGGGGTGAATTAACAGGGGTAGAAAAGATCAAGGTTTTGGATGGGGGAAGATAAGAGATGGTGGTGAACAGCTGTTTTAAAGACCTGGAGGGAGGAGTGGGATTGAAGAGAGTGAGGAAGTTTGTTCCAGAGGTGGGAGAAAAGAGGAATGAAAGAGTGAAGGTGAGCAGAGAGCCTTGATTTTGGCCATTTCACCATAAGAGTGTTGGTGGCAGATCTTGTGCGACCTGTCAAAATATTGTTGGGACAGAGCACAGACAGAGCTGGGGGAGCAAGGCCGCAGAGGAGTCGGTAGAGGACAGAAAGACCACCAACCTGCCTGCGGTTTGTGAGTGAAAGGCCCTCAGAGTTAGCTTCATTGCGGGAGATTCCAATGATTCTGAAAGCTTTGGTTTCAACAGCATGAAGCCGGGCTAGGTGTGAGGCAGGAGCACTGGCCCAGAGGGGAGAACAGTATTCCATTGAGCTGCGGATGAAAGCTTTGTATGTGGTGAGGAACTCATGTCTGCCAAGGAAGGTCTTCGCACAACGGAGGATGCCCAGTCAGCGACTGGCTTTGGAGGCTAGCTTGGAAATGTGGTTTTCCCAGGAAATACCATTGCAGATAGTGAGACCCAAAAGCTTGAGTGACAAAACTTCTCCAAGCAGATTGTTCAGAAAGTGGATGGGAGGGTTTTCCAGTCGGTCTTTTCGGAGAGACATGGTAAGAGTGTGAGATTTGTCAGGATTGAAAGACATGTTCCACTTGTTTGACCAGTCTGTGATTTTGTCCATGTCTGCAGAGAGGGAGGAGGCTGCAGACTGCCAATCTGAGGGATGAGGTATGGAGCGGCAACGAGTGGAGTCATCAGCAAAGAGATAGAGAGGATTTTACAGAGAGTCGGAGAGGTCATCGATGAAGACCAGAAAAGCACAGGGCCCAGAACACTGCCTTGGGGAACTCCAGCCTGAACAGGAAGGGGAGATGAGAGAAATTCATTCAGGGCCACACGTTGACTATGACCAGAGAGGATGTACGCAAGCCATGCGTGGGGATTTCCATTGATACCATAGGAGGAGGGTTTGGTGAGCAGAGCGGGGCGCCAGACCCTATCGAAGGCACGTGATATGTCAAGGGAGATAGCTCTGATTTCCTGTTTGGCATTGAGGACCTCCATCCATTGTTGAGACAGCAGAAGCAGCATGTCCAGAGTAGAATGACCTGGTCTGAATCCAAATTGATGATCCTAGATCAAGCGATTGGAGAAGAGGAAGGATTTGATGTCAGAAGCGATGATTGATTCCATGACCTTGCTGATTATTGTGAGCAGGCTGATTGGTCTGTAGTTGCAAGGATCTGTTTTCCACCTGTTTTTGTGTAAAGCGGTGATGTTTGCTGATTTCCATGCAGATGGAAGATGACCTTGAGAAAAAAATAGGGTGAAGAGAACAGAGAGAGGGTGAGAAAGAGCGGCAGAGCAGGATTTTAGGATCCCTGGGCTGATGCTGTCTGGTTCAGTTGTAGAATCAGAGTCGAGGTTTGACAAAAACTTCTCCGCCTTTTCAGGAGAGAAGGACACAGAGTCCATGAGCAGCTGGGTTCGACTGGGTAAGGTGGGCACAGAGAGAGATAGGTTCGGGACACAAGATTTTGAGGCAAACACAGAGTAAGGTAAGGGAGGGGATGGAAGGGGATCAGACACCAGAAACAGATTTGACCAGACACCACCAGGATATGGAGGAGGGAGGCAGGTTTGAAAGTTCAGTGTTGAGAGTAGAGAGAAATTGTATCCTGGCTCTCCTGAGGGTAGACACACACTTGTTCTGAGCTTGGTGGAAGGAACTGAGATTGCCTTCAGTTGGATTAGCTTTCCATGAGATGAAGGCAAGTTGTTTTATGGCAACTGCCTCACCACAAGCTTCAGTGTACCATGGATGGGAGGAAGGGTTTGACAACTGAAGACGAGATGGGATAAATCTGTGCATGGGAGAAAGCAGTTTACTTTGGAAGAATTCCCAGGAAGAGTTGATGTCAGAGGCAGTAGAGATGGGAGACCAGTCCAGATGATTGATGGCTGCTTGAAGACCGTGCCAGTCGGCCTGAATGAAATGCCAGACTCGTCGGTGCTGAGGAGGCTCTCTGAGAATGGCCAGAGAGATGTCCACTTTAACAAGCACATGATCAGAAGAACCGATTGGAGCAGAAGAAGAGCAGCAGACATTTACAGGGAAGTTTGTCATAACGAAATCTAGAAGAGAAGATACTCCATTGACTGAGATCTGGGTCGGGAAATTGACAGATTGTGTCAGTCCCAGTGAGTCGCATAAGTCCTTTGCTGAGGTGCCATGGCTGGTGTGAGAAGAACCCACACCCAGCCAGCTGGCATGATGACAGTTGAAGTCGCCACATATGAGGAAGAGAGAGTTGGGATGAGTGGATGGAAGTTGGTCCATGTTGTCAGACAGGGAGATGTAAATGGAGTCATAAATAGTCATTTAACATTTGCTCACCAATTCCGGCAGACGGGACACCCAATTTAACGTCCATCCCATAAATGGGATGGAGCACAGATTGATGAATCTACCTGCCTGCGAAAGAAACACCAGGATGACCGTTTGTAGCTGGGTCGGGATTCAAACCCAACCTCGACAGCTTGGAGGTGAGTGTGCATACGTCTAGGGTATCCTTCCAATTTAACACACTCGTTGAGGCCTCTCACCACGTTAATTGTCCTCGGTCATGACCTCGTGTAACTTTTCTGGATTGTCAATGTAGAGACGGGTGGATTTCGCATAAGTGAGATGACCTGGAGCATGGAAGATTGGGATCATTTCACTGATGGCATGAGGATGCAGATCCCAATCTTCCCATGCACTCTAGTCGACTGAAGTGCAATAGCACTCACACATGCTTTATACTCATATATTATATCCACAATCTCCCAGTGCGACTTTTCCCGGCTGCAACTGCCATCAGATTGTCTATAATTTGAATTAGTTGAAGGACCACTCCCTCAATTCAGCACAATTGTTGGCACACTCACTGGTGAAAAGCATCTTGTGGATAGCATGAAGGTGATTGATATTCACCCCACTCAAACAGGGTTCCTTTAAAATTCCTCATACCCCAAAACCTAAAATTCTGAGGGTTCCTTTGAATTCCTCATTCCACAAAACCTGGGTCAAGACGCCAAAACCTTCTTGTGATAAGCAATAACAAAGTTATGGCTCTTTTAGTGTTTTCCTGATATTCGCTAATTGCAACGATAGCCATCTTAGATTCTGAGTTTTCCTCAAGTGGGATTTTTGGGGACTTTACACTATGGTGTTAGGTAGGCATCAAAGCAACTTCCTTGGAAAAAAAGTCAGCTTTCAACAATTTTAGCTCACCTAGACTTTAGTCCGGTGGGATTATGCGACCAAGCAGTGTCCATAGGTAAGTCAGTGAGTGAGGGAGTGAGTGAGTCTGGAAACACTTCAGTCATTATCGCTTGAACCAAACACAATTTTAATGAAACTTGGCGATAAGCTTGATATCTGATGCCTAACAAAGGTGTATTTACCGCATCAAAATCTGCACTCAGTAACAGGTTGAAATCAGGTCTAAAACGCCAAAAAAAATTCCTGCCCGAACCTGCAGTTGGCATTGAATCAACAGCACAGCCGCCGTAAAACACAGACAGGATTCATTAAAATTTGTGTTTCAACCTGGAATGTCATTGTAATGACAGGCGGCTGACTCTCCACACTCGGGCATTTTGATTCCAATTTCGTTCAGTTTGAACATATCGTCGAACCTGTCATATATGACAATCTGCATGCTCTACCTTTATGTTTTTCATTCGGTGTGAAACACAAACAAACCGATTGTTAAAATGACCATCAAATATCGAAAGCATCAGCGTTACGTCTCTTCCAACAAAACAGAACGTGCTGGCCTTAGGCTTCATGCCTCACCTTCCGCTTCAGACAAATTAAGCCCAGGTTTCTTCGTACAGTAGTGTATCGTTTCAGTATTATCGTTTTCATAATAGTAATAATAATAATAATAATATAGTAAATATGACCATACCACTTTAATCCCAATGTCGTGAATACAAAGTTAATGGATTGAAGCGGTGTATGGTTCATGAATCAATGATAAGCGGTGTATGGACTAACAACTGCGGAAGTACGGAATTCGCCTCGGTTTTTTGATATCATGTTATTAACCCAATCCTTGTGGGGTATATAGATTACAGTAGATCTTCCCTCAGTTCTGCAAGTAAAAATTACCTCATGGATGTCGGGATTCCTTCAAATTTCTTTGTTTAATGTTACAAACAGCATTAGCGACTGTTTAAAAATCTAATCATATGTGATTGTGGTTTATAATATTTTACAAGCCCGGCTACGCCGCTGTTCGATTCCGGTCGTGTTTTTTTAATGTGAATGTTGTTTATTTATTTGTTTTCTCCCAATAACCATTTATTTTCTTAAAGTGGTTCATTCTTCATTTCCTACCAGCTGTCTGCTCTTCAACCCAGCCGTTTATCTTCAGTCGAGAATCCTCCGGTGCTTTGACAAAGTCCACTGGTGCCAGCTGTGCCTGGTAAAGCTTGAGGGTGGTTTCCAAGAACTCCTGCAGATGCCAAGGACAGTATACGGTTCATAATGAGGAACAACTTTGTGAATCGTGATAATCTGTAGTTGATCGAGAAAAAACTGGCAAAAATCTTCATTTAAAGGTGTCACTCAACTTGAGCCACTTTAATTCCACAATCTTGGCTAAAGCGGAGCACATTATACTCAGTTATACTGGGGAGTCACATTACTCAATGTTAAATATTTTTTAAAATAAATCAATGAATGATAATCACAAATAGTCAGATAATCTTTCATTGCTATTTTAACCATGACTGGTCTTTTATGTAAAGGCCCAGTTGAGGTCCCAATAATTACAGACGAATGATGTCTTGTGATAATGTAGGAATAAGTTATTTGGAAGATAAATGAGGATGAGGCGAAAGCCATCCCAATAACTTTAGTATCACTAAACCCTCTTAATTCACCAGGAGACATGGCATGCCCTCTATTGTCGTACCTTTCGGAAAGTGAAGCCCTTGTCTCCGTACAGGCGATTCGCCATGTGTAGAGCGTATTTCGCGTGTTGCGAATTCACGGCGTCGTGCAGTTGTAAAAAGCTCTTGTGCAGTGCATCACCACTCTTGTCTTCAAAGTGCAGCACCTAGATATAAAAAGGGACAACTTTAGACACACGACGTGCTCATCTGCCAGTCCAGCATGTGTGTAATAAGTGGTAAACAAGCCTTGGACCAAGGTCAGGATGGGACGACTAGCAGGGTGAAAGGTCTTGCACATTTACCTTTTCGCCATAGAACACAGGAACAACGGGTCAAATTCACTCTCACCTTGGAGCTAGCGTGTAATGTATTGTTACGTTTATGGGGGTAGGTCAAAGGATACCATAAGGAAGGTGCTGTAGCGGTTGCCGCTGAGCATACACAATCGCCTTACACCTGCCGAAGACGCAACCAGGGAGCGATCACTGTACCGGGCTCGCCCAGGCCACCCGGACATGCCCAGATGCGCTTTTCCCTGGCATGCCCGGACTCGCCTTTCCCGGGCACGCCCGGTCTCGCCTTTCCCGTGCATGTCCAGACTCGCCTTTCCCGGGCTCGCCCAGACCGCCCGGTCTCGCCTTTCCCGGGCATGTCCAGACTCGCCTTTCCCGGGCTTGCCCGGGCACGCCCAGTCTCGCCTTTCCCGAACAAACGCTCCGGCATGACGTGTTTGATTGCATATATATATTGCTGCCCGATAAACGGGCTTTTCAGAGTACCCGAGTTTTGGTTTTGCTCAATAAAGAAACTCGGACGAATTCCCGTCTTTTGTCGCGTCAATCCTTTCGACTCGCGTCGGAGCACAGCTCCTTCAGTGCTGTATAATTGTAGCATGGACACTGGACGCGTGGAAGAAACCTTGATGTAATAAGTAAGGAAACTGTAGCATAAGGTTGTTTATGTGTACACCACACGGGGGGTGGTGTTGTGCTAATTATCGGTAGGGATTGAGGTTAGTTTTCCCCAGTGCATGCTTTCCCTCTGTAATCTTCCCCTTATGTTTTTGCACCGCCTTTGAATTGCATTTACCATGGCCGGCAAAAAATCCACCGTTAAATGACAACAACCACTCTGGCAAGATGCCAGGAAGAGCCGATGGGACTAAGCCCCGCCTCTAAAAGACTTAATCGGAAACAGGCCACACCCCTGAGGGACAAGATTAGCCCAGAGGATGAGGGCGGTGCAAACTGGGAGGGACGTTAGGTGATTGGCTCTCAAGAGGAAGAAGAAGAGCGCATCACTCTCTCTCGCTGGTTTTGCTCGGGGAAGAAGGGCGCCATCTTGCCATTCAAGCGCTGGTGTGTTGGACTCACCAAGGAGCTCTGGAGTGCGTTGGCACTTGGCAGTGTTTTGGTGACTACTAGGATTGTGGTGAGCTCAAGGCCATGATGTTCGCCACAAGGACGAGGAGGGGAACCTAAAAGGAGGCCGTCTTGGCTGCTTGCTTCGCGCCTGGGCGATTTCGACAGACGGCGCCGCAGCCATTTTAGGGTGCTCCGGCGCGGGAAGCATTGGACTCAACCACCACTACCGAACTCATCAAACGAACCCGTTTGTACAAGCTAATTGTTGGCACTAAAAAGGAACGTTTTATTTTCATTTTACTTTCTCCTGTATGTTCGTATCCGTGACTGCGTGTGAGGATCGTCAAGGTAGGAATTTCAATTAGTTTACCTTGTGGCGGACACAAAAGCCCACTGGCGTGGTGACATCATTCCACGCACCAAGTGGGCGGTGGCCACGCCCGAGGGGTAGGCGTGGCCTCATGATATACACCGGGCGACCAGCCCGGAGCATTTCAGTGTTACAGTGTAGTCTTACAATAAAGACGTTTATATGTTACCGCTTGTCCGCTTCCTCCTTGCTCACAAGCAGCGCGCGTAACGCCGCGCTTTACTGGTGACCCTCGACGTTGGATCTGCCATAGCGATCCTTCCGAACACGACGCCATGGCAATGGCGATTAAACTTCCCGAATTTTGGGAGGCCCAGGCCGAGGTCTGGTTCGTTCAAGCCGAAGCCCAGTTTCAGCTTCGGCGCCTCACCAACGACGACCTGCGCTACTGCCATGTCATCACCTCCCTCGGGCCCGGCACGGCCGCTCGAGTTGTGTCCGTCCTTCGCCACCCACCGGACGGCCACAAGTACGAGACACTCAAGCGGCTACTCCTAGCCACGTTCGGCCTCACGGAAGACGCACGTGCCGACCGCCTCCTGGATCTCCCCGAGCTCGGTGAGACGCGCCCGTCGGTCCGAATGGACCATATGCTGTCCCTGTTGGGCGACGAGGCCCCCGGTTCGCTATTCCGGGCGCTTTTCCGGCGCCAACTTCCAGCGCAGGTTCGCCTCGCGTTGGCCGGGACCGAGCGAACGGAACCCCGAGCATTGGCAGCCGAGGCGGACAGGTACTTCGCCGCTTCGGACAAGCGGGCGTGCGTCGGCGTGGCCGTCATGGCCCTCGACGCTGATGTTCAGCAGCATGTTCCACAGCATCCGCTTCTACAGCACGCTGATGTTCAGCAGCATGCTGATACGCGCCTCGTGAGCGCCGCCACGCCCCTCCCACCGCCGCGGCGATTTCACCGCTCATTGAAGGCCGCGCTCCGGGCCACCCTCCGCGACGGCGGCTGGGTCGACAGGCTCCCCTGGGTCCTGCTGGGCCTCCGGACGGCGCCCAAGGAGGACCTGCGCGCATCCGCGGTGGAGTTGGTCTTCGGGCAACCGCTGCGGGTGCCGGGCGAGTTCCTCCCCGACTCCACGGCACCATGGTCCGCGGCACAGCAGCGCTCCGCTCTGCAAGAGACCGCCCAGAGGTTCGCCCCGGTGCCAACGGCATGCCACGGGCACCCACCGACACACGTCGCCCCGGAGCTTCGCACGGCGGAGTACGTCTTCGTCCGCCACGATGCCCATCGGACACCACTGCGGCCCCCGTACGACGGGCCTTTCCGCGTGCTGGAGACCGGGGCGAAGCACTTCACCCTGGACATCGGCGGTACTCCTGACCGCGTTTCGGTAGACCGCCTCAAGCCGGCCCACCTCGATGTGGACCATCCACCGCCAGTGGCCCGACCCCCACGTCGGGGCCGCCCTCCTGCGGTCGGACCCCCGGCACCGCCCAGCCCCGCCGCCACGCCGCCCCCCGGTCCTGCACCCATCCCAGGGGCAGCCAGGGGCATCCCACCTGGCATCCCTGCACCCCGGACGCCGCCGATCGCCAGGGGGCGCTTTGGCCGGGTCATTCGTCTGCCCCGCAAACTGGCCTTCCAGGTGCGCGGGAATTCTGGGGGGGCGCGTGTGGCGGACACAAAAGCCCACTGGCGTGGTGACATCATTCCACGCACCAAGTGGGCGGTGGCCACGCCCGAGGGGTAGGCGTGGCCTCATGATATACACCGGGCGACCAGCCCGGAGCATTTCAGTGTTACAGTGTAGTCTTACAATAAAGACGTTTATATGTTACCGCTTGTCCGCTTCCTCCTTGCTCACAAGCAGCGCGCGTAACGCCGCGCTTTAACCTCAACATTAATTTTATTCCTTTGTTTATTCTCATTAAATTCATTATTGTTGCATTTTATCTATCGTGTTCGTTTATTCGTTGTGGTTTCAGTATTAACCCGTGTGTTCCGTTCAGGTAAACGTCTCGCAACCTCCATCTCGCGCTGCCGATAACCACCAGGGTGACCATATTCGGGAGTTCGCCTCAGGAGTAAAAAAAATCGTTCAGCTATTCGTTATCCGGCGGTCTTAATTGCTGGTGACAGGACAGTATTTTTTCGATATGCAGGCTGCGGGTGGGCATCTGTTAAATTTGGGGAAAGAATATGGAAAAGGCAGTTGGATATGGAGTGAAAGTACAACCAAAATAATACATTTTGAAAAGAAAATTCTGCAGCACAGTTTGAAGGATCCAAGCGGCAGAGAGTACAAGCCTCGTCATCGATGATCACGGGCTGTCATCACAATAATACTCTCCAGTCCATTCTGTCTGTCCGGTATCTGTCCATTCACGGGTGTGGCTTCCGTCATTGACGGAGGAGCCACACCCATTCTGGGAGGGGCTTAAACATCAAATCTCCCCCATTTTGTTTGAACCTCATATCTCTAAGGCCGCTTTTGTTAGGCTCGCGCTTTCTGACTCTCTCACGGTTTTATCTCACCCCTAATTCGATATCCGATTTTATTTTTAGCTCACCTGGAATGAAGTTCAGGGGAGCTCATGCGATGGCGCGTCGTCAGTCAGTCCGACCATCTGTCTGTCCGTAAACACTTGCAACTTCTTCTCAGAAACCGCTGATGGGATTGTGACCAAATTTGGCACAAATTATATTTGTTGTGTTGTGACTAAAGTTTGTTCACGGCATTAAAAAGATCGGGGTCTAAGGGGGTTTACCGGAGTCAAACTGGACCCAGGGTTGACCCCCCAAAATAGGAATTTGCTTTTTCCTCTGATACTACACATAGTCTGTGAGGTACGACCCCAAAATTGAGCCACCGGTACCACTCGGGGTGGCCAAGGTTCATGGGTACCATATGAAAGCTCTGCTATTCAGGAACACATTTCTGCCTGGTAGCAGTCTGTAAGTAGTAGCTTTCACCCTGAAATATGATGTTGAAAAGGCCCCCTATTGGTTCGATTTTTAGCAATATGTATATGTAGTACAGACATACTAGGCTTCAGAAGATCACATGTAAGTTCTTGCAAACAGTTTATTTTGCATTTACAGCCACCTTACATTACACTGTAATCATCATCATCATCAGCAAAATGAAAATAGCTTGACTTTTCATCAAAATAAATGAATTAATTTCATCAAAATAAATGAACATAATAATCATGGAAATCATTGGCATCATCAATTGCAGAAGAATAATTAATAAAGATCTTCAATTTCATCAACATCATCAGCATCATCCTGCACAACCGTGTCCTCTCCCTCCTCAAACGGTTGGTTGTCACATGTCTTTAGTTTGCAGGGCTTGGAGCACCTGAGGTTATTCATCAAGCAGGTGCACCCAGGCCGTCGTCATGACCTGGAACAGTCACAAGAAAGGATTTCTATTACAGCTTCTGAAGCTGGTGAACTGTCTAACCAGTCAACTTTGTAGAGAGACGATCCTAGCACAGATGCGATATTTTTTTGGTCCATGTAATGTGACTTTGCCTGGGATTCATTATTTCAGATACAGTGTTGCACTGATGTCTTCCGTAAAGGCCAGTAGGAGCAGAAACACATCGGTGTCATCAGCTACGAGTACAATAGACTGGAAGCCTTGAACTGCTGCATGTGCTGCATATAAAAATGAGACGGAAGCCTCTCCTCAGTGAAAGACGCATGAAAGCCCGCTTGGAGTTTGCAAAAAAGCACCTGAAGGACTCTCAGACTGTGAGAAACAAGATCCTGTGGTCTGATGAAACCAAGATTTAACTGTTTGGCTTCTGTCTGGCCACTCTGCCATAAAGCCCAGATCGGTGGAGTGTTGCAGTGATGGTTGTCCTTCTGGAAGTTTCTCCCATCTCCACACAGGATCTCTGGAGCTCAGCCAGAATAACTATCGGGTTCTTGGTCACCTCTCTTACCAAGGCCCTTCTCCCCCGATTGCTCAGTTTGGCCGGGCGCCAGCTCTAGGAAGAGTCCTGGTTGTTCCAAACTTCTTCCATTTAAGAATGATGGAGGCCACTGTGCTCTTGGGAACCTTCAATGCAGCAGAGATTTTTTTGTAGGCTTCCCCAGATCTGTGCCTCGACACAATCCTGTCTCCGAGTTCTGCAGGCAGTTCCTTCGACCTCACGGCTTGGTTTTTGCTCTGATATGCATTGTCAGCTGTGAGACCTTATATAGACAGGTGTGTGCCTTTCCAAATCATGTCCAATTAATTGAATTTACCACAGGTGGACTCCAATCAAGGTGTAGAAACATCTCAAAGATGATCAAGAGAAATGGGAGGCACCTGAGCTAAACTTCAAGTGTCATAGCAAAGGGTATGAATACTTATGTCAATGTGATATTTCAGTTTTTTCTTTTTAATAAATTTGCAAAACTTTCTAAAATCCTGTTTTCTCTTTGTCATTTTGGGGTATTGAGTGTAGATTGATGAGGGAAAAAATGAATTTAAACGATTTCAGCATAAGGCTTCAACATGACACTAGATAGGTTCCAGGGAACCTGAACTCAACTGGTCTCTATCAATGTGGTTAGAATATGCAGAATAGAACCACAAACTATATAGTTTATATGTGCTAAAAATATATGAAAAAAATTGATTTTTCAACATGGCCACCCTGCCGCGCCCATTCTTGGGCGTGTAATGCCCAAATGCAAGCCCACACTAGTTTGTCTTAAAGATGCTGCATACAAGTTTCATCAAATTTCATCAATATTTGTGACTTTTAGTGCGCAGACGTCGAATTGTTTACAGACGACAGACAGACAGACAGACGACAGACGGGCGAAGGACGACGGACACTGGGTGTCGACAAAAACTCAGCTGGACATAGTCCAGTTGAGTTAAAAATGTGAAAAAAGTGAAGGGGTCTGAATACTTTCTGAATGCACTGTATGGCCAACCAGGTGGAGGTATGCTCTCTACTGAGCGCCGTTCTAGTTTTTAGTGTTTTAGAAATTTAAAAAAAATAGCATTTGGAGGTACCAGCAGGGTGAAAGCTTTTATTTGGTACCTTATTTCCTTCCTCTCCTTCGACAAATACACTAAACAGATCACAAACACAGCCTTCTTTCACCTGAAAAACAGCGCCCGTCTCCGTCCATCCCTCTCCTCTACGGCTGCAGAAACCCTCATCCACGCCTTCATCACCTCCCGTCTGGACTACTGCAACAACCTCCTCTATGGTTCACCCTCAATAATCACCAATAAACTCCAATACATTCAGAACTCCGCTGCCCGTCTACTCACCCATTCCCGGACCCATGACCACATCACCCCCGTCCTTTACAAGCTTCACTGGCTCCCCATCCCCCAGAGAATCCAGTACAAAATCCTCCTCTTGACCTACAAAGCCCTCCATAACCTGGCCCCATCCTACCTGACTGACCTCCTCTCCAGATCTGGAAAATCGTCTCTATCTCTTTGCTGATGACTCCACTCTCTGCCGCTCCATTCCTCTTCCCTCAGATCGGCAGTCTGCAGCCTCCTCACTCTGAAGACTTGGCCAAATCACAGACTGGTCAAACAAGTGGAACATGTCTTTCAATCCTGACAAATCTCACACTCTTACTATGTCTCTCCGAAAAGATCGACTGGACAACCCTCCCATCTACTTTCTCAACAATCCTCTCCAAGAAGTTCTGTCGCTCAAGCTTTTGGGTCTCACTATCTGCCATGATCTTTCTTGGGAAAACCACATTTCCAAGCTGGCCTCCAAAGCCAGTCGCCGACTGGGCATCCTCCGTCGTGCGAAGTCCTTCCTCGGCACACCTGAGCTCCTCACCACATACAAGGCTTTCATCCGCAGCTCAATGGAATACTGTTCTCCCCTATGGGCCGGTGCTCCTGCCTCACATCTAGCTCGGCTTCACGCTGTTGAAACCAAAGCTTTCAGAATTATTGGAATCTCCCGCGATGAAGCTATCTCTGAGAGCCTTTCACTCTCTCACCGCAGGCAGGTAGGTGGTCTTTCTGTCTTCTTCCGACTCCTCTCCGGCCTTGCACCCCCAGCTCTCTCTGTGCTCTGTCCCCCAAATATTCCTACAGGTCGCACAAGATCTGCCAGCAACCCTCTGATGGTTAAACTGCCAAAATCAAGACTCTCTGCTCACCTTCACTCTTTCATTCCTCTTTTCTCCCGCCTCTGGAACAAACTCCCTCACTCCCTTCAATCCCACTCCTCCCTCCAGGTCTTGAAAACAGCTGTTCACCACCTTCTCTTATCTTCCCCCATCCAAAACCTTGATCTTTTCTACCCCCGCTAATTCACCCCAGATCCACCTTGTTTGAAATTCCAACTTCTTTCCTGGAAGTCTTGGCAGTGTCCATATGTTTTATACCTCTCCCACCCCCCCCCCCTTCCCATGCCCCTCCCTTCCCATGCCCACCCCCCAAAGCCCTCTCCCTCTCACAGATCTCTCGATGTCTCCATGTCTCTCGGTCCCTGCTCTCAAATGTTGTGTTTGTGTCCTTCCCACTCTCTCCCCATCTTGTCTACCGCTCCCGATGTTATATGTTTTATGTGTCGGTTTGTCTTTCTGTGTGATTAATGTTCTCTCTTTCACGAGCCTCGATCTTGTATACAAAAAAGAAAAAAAAGACACTCCCACCCGCAACCTCCGCTCTGCTGGTACCAACCTCCTGACCCCCCCCCCCCCCCCCATCCGGACCAAATTCAGATCCTGGGGGGACAGGGCCTTCTCCATCGCTGCTCCCACCCTCTGGAACTCACTACCTCACACCATCAGAGACTCCTCCTCACTCACCACATTCAAAACATCACTCAAGACCTACCTGTTCAACACTGCATTTAACATTTAACCCACAGCATTTAACCCCTGATTTAACCCACAGCATTTAACCCCTGACTATCTCTTCTCCTTCTCCTTCCTTTTGCTTCGATTATTTACTTGTTGATTTTTGTCTTTTTGCACTTGTTTTTTTGTACTCTGTCAAAGCATCTTTGGGCTTCTTGAAAAGCGCTATATAAAATAAATGTATTATTATTATTATTATTATTTATATGTATATTATATTCAGTCATCACTCATCACATATATGACCAGACTCTTTGGAGTGTAAATGACTTGGAAGGACGTTTGTTCGAGACATCGAACTGATAGAGGTTTATTTGAACAACACATTTTGAAATGAAAGCTACTCATTTGAAACTGCTACCAGGCATAAATGGTATCCTGACACACAAAGCTATCAAATTATACCAATGAACCTTGACCACCCAGTTGGTACCGATGGACCGCTCAACCTGACGGACTAACACACTATTTCAATAAAACTTCATCACAACCTTCACCACCCGTGATGTACCAAAGTTTGTTTACGGCATTAAAAAACATAGGGGCAATACCCCTGGGGCTCATCTGGTTGAATAAACAGTATACTGCACCGACTAAGGGTATTTTAAACCAATTTAAATGGTTGTTAGAAGACAGGGCAGCATGTGGAATCATACGAACATAATCATAAGACTTTAAACAAACAAACAAAAAAATACTTATTTTGGGGGGTAACCCACCCTCCTCCAACCATATACCTCCTATTACCCCAATTTTTCTAATGCCTTGAACAAACATTTGTACATCATGGGTGATTAAGGTTGTGGTGAAGTTTCATCGAAATTGCGTATGTAGTTTCTGAGAAGACAGCAAATACCTATTTTTGGGGGCAACAGCCGTTAGACCTCTAAAGGGGCAGATTTTTTTAAATGTCGTGAACAACTTTGGTACATCACGGGTGGTGAAGGTTGTATTTAAGTTTCATCGGCATTGTGTGTGTAGTTTCAGAGTAAAAAGCAAATTCCTATTTTGGGGGACAAAACCTGGATCCACATTGACCCCGGTAAACCCCCTTAGACCAAGATTTTTTAAATGCCGTGAACAAACTTTAATCACAACACAACAAATATAATTTGTGCTAAGGTTGGTCGCAATCCCATCAGCGGTTTCAGACGAGAAGTTTCAAGTGTTTACGGACTGACGGACGGATAACACCCATCGCATAAGCTCCCGTGACTTCGTTCCAGGTGAGGTAAAATCTACCTCTTTAAGGGTGTACGGGGGGGGGGGGCTACCCCCCAAAATCGGTGTTTGCTTTCTTCTCTGAAACTACACACAATTCCGATGACACTTAACCACAACCTTAATCCGTCTGTGTTGTACCAAAGTTTGTTCCTGCCATTTAAAAAATCGGGGTCTAAGTTGGTCTATGGGGGGGGGGGGGAGGCTTTCCCCCCAAAATAGGTATTTTTTTGTTGTTTGTTTAAAGTCTTATGATTATGTTAGTTTGATTCTACATGCTGCCCTGTCTTCAAGCAACCATTGAGATTGGTTTAAAATTGTTAAATACCTTTAGTCAGTGCAGTATACTGTTTATTTTACCCGGTGAGCGCCAGGGGTATTGCCCCTCTGTTTGTTTCATGGTCGCTAGGATGGTTTGAAACTCTTGCAAAAAATCAGGAAGAAAATTGTACCGAAGTTACCGTTTTAAGACAAAAAATCATTTTAAATGAAATTAATTCCTGTAATATAAAGTCCATTCAGACTCCCTCACGGCTTTATCTCAACTCTAATTCACCATCTGATTTCATTTTTCATCGTCACGAGGATGATTTCAGTCTCGGCTTCAGCAAAACTTGAGAAAACTGGCGAAATGCATTCTAATATCCGTATTGAATGTGTTTGGTCAGACGTGATGTGGGGATGGGGTAAGGAGAGAGGGGATGGGGAAAGGAGAGAAAGGAGAGATGGTGGAGAAGAGGGAGGGTACGGTTCCCTACTAGGTAATTAGTTATTTTTATTATTGCTTGGTAAAAGTACAGCGACCGAATACTGAAGTTAGGGTTCGAACCGCAGTCCAATGATATTTTTTTCTTATTCCCGGGGTGTATATAAAGAGTTTATTTAAGGTGAGTTAACTCTTTTCCAACTATGTAATTAAACAATACTGTACTTCAAAAAAACCTTGTACATAATAAATTGTATACAGTATGTGGACTAACTATGGAATATAATATTTATTTACTGATAACATTTGGTTTTAAGCAATTTAGTAAAGCAAGTAATTTGTAAAGCGAAGTATATTCGATGCTTTCAAGTTTAAAAACGAACAACAGAAGTCAGTCAAGACAGGTTCTCTGCCCTCCCTCCTCTCAAGTCAAGGTGGAGTGTCACTCCCCTCACTCCCCCTTCTCACCCCTACCCTCTCTCCCCCTTCTCACCCCTACCCTCTCTCCCCCTTCTCACCCCTACCCTCTCTCCCCCTTCTCACCCCTACCCTCTCTCCCCCCCTTACCCTCTCTCCCCTTCTCACCCCTACCCTCTCTCCCCCTTCTCACCCCTACCCTCTCTCCCCCTTACCCTCTCTTCCCCCTTCTCACCCCTACCCTCTTTCCCCCTTCTCACCCCTACCCTCTCTCCTCTTCCCTCTCCCCAATGTGCGATCCTCTCCCTCGCTCCCCCTGTGCAGTGTGCGTGATGTGTGTGGTAGTGGTTGGGGGGTGGGGGGGTAGGCGGAGGTGTCGGGGCAAGATTTGAGGTCTCGAAGTCACATTTTACATTACATGGAATTACACATTACTAACTGTATTTCCCATGTGTGTGGACATGTATTCACATGTTATGTGAAGTAAATAAATTGTGTGGATAACATCATTTCTGGATCTGATGAATTGGCAGTAGCCATTTTGGGAAAACTCTGGTGCAGTATTATCTAACTCAAGATGTCCAAATGTCAAACACGTGTATCCCTGTGGGTTTCCCACGGGTGCCCCAATAGTCCTTACAATATTTCCTCCTGTCCTACATTAAGGTTAGTTTGTTCTGTCAAAATCTCTTATTATTTCTAAATCCATCCTTTGCCGTTACCAGACTTTTGACCATAACGTACAAGCTAAAACACCATGTTTTGTGTTGTTTTGTCATTTAGCGAAAGCTTGAGCACCTTGTGTACATGGAAATATATTATCAAGTATTCGCTCGTCTCAAAATTTAGTGAAATGACTCGTGTGTATGAATCTCCTTTTCAATTTCAACAATCCTGTGCTGTTCCCTCGTCGGGTGATTGTTCGAACAAAGTGAGAAATCGTTTAGTGGGTGTTTTCACTCATCCAGAAGCTCCACCACCATTGGTGGAGCAATTCTGCAATGATCATGGTGGTGGTCAATACAAAACTGGTTCAGTTTACTTATATTTTGGTAAATGTGACCTCCAGCCCATATTGATGCTGGAATTCCTGCTAGGCGTACGTATTTTGTAGACAAGAGTATGGTGGGATATCAGTTTATCATACGTACTGCAAACCTTTGAACCTGAAGAGAAGCCATTCTGATATCCAGATGTTTTACACTTCATTATACCTGATGAGATGACTGACGACTGGTGTTGAGTTCGTAGTCTCAGGTATACAAAATATTATTGGGCAAAGCGGGGGAGGGGATGGGTTCCAAGGATCAGATCTCGGAGACCAGAAGTGTACTCACAATGCCACATCTGAACTCTTATTTAAATATGTACTGGGTGAGTGTGCCCCTGGTTTGCCACATCGTGGTTGGATGTTTGCACAGGTTATGATAGATAAGTCTTGGCCCCCGAATGGTGTGTGAGTTTACCTTCGCAGATGACCTTGACCTTGCTATCCAAGCAATCAAACTTAAACAATTGTGAAGAACAGAAATGATGAAGAAGAAGAAGAAAAAAAAGCGAGGTGTGTGTGATGTGTTTTTCATTCTTCATCTCGTCCGATTTTGTTAACAAAGACCATATTGAAGTTATTTAAGTCGTGATCGAACATGTACGATCCATGTATCCTCGGAATGAATCTCCACCACAGGAACAGTCACTGTAGAACTTCTTCTTTCATTACCAAACGATAACCCCCCGTTTCGACCCCGCATGGACCCACCATCCACTCACCTTTGCCATCTGCTCGGCCGTGTTTGTGCGTGAACCCAGAGACAGCATCGCGAGAGCGGCCGAGACGCTGAGTGGAGAGAAGAAGATGTTTCCTGTCGGTTGTTCCTTATTCAGTTGAGAAAACATATCAAGCGCGAATGAGGAGTTTGCTTCCACCAGCTTCTCCATGGCTGCACCGTGCGGGGATCTGTTCGGAGACGAGCGGTGAGATTTAAACAGGTGTGACACCTGGTGGGTTCTTACGATCGGAGAGGAGCGGTGAGATCTCAGGTGTGACACTGTGCGGAGATAAGCGGTGAGAACTCACAGGTGTCACACTAGGTGGAGTTCCAATGAACTTCCATGTTCTCATCCTCACCCTCATAGCTCATTGGCTACCCGTCACAGTGACGTCATGTTCAGGGTGTGGACTTGTTCACGCCCATTAAACAAACGCATTGCTTGTCATTTTCTTTCCTTTATTTGTTTATGGATTTAGGAAGATTAATTTGTTTTGTTTTTTTACATCGAAATCTCGTTTTATATTTGAGTTTCCCAGATTTTTGGTGTGTGTGTGTGTGTGTGTGTGTGTGTGTGTGTGTGTGTGTGTGTGTGTGTAAAACAAACACCTTCCAACTTTCTTACCTTAGTCATTCATTTCGGGGATTAATTTGATTTTGTTTTTTTTTACAATTATTTTATTTTAACGAGTGGCCCGTTGGAAACCAGGAAACCATGGACAGATCTCTAGGACAGAAACTATAGGAAACCATGGACAGATGTCTAGGACAGAAACTATAGGAAACCATGGACAGATGTCTAGGACAGAAACTATAGAAACCATGGACAGAAACTATAGGAAACCATGGACAGATGTTGAGGACAGAAACTATCGGAAACCATGGACAGAAACTATAGGAAACAATACCATAAAGAGATGTCTGGGGCAGAAACTGTACGAAACCATGGACAGATGTTAGCAATGGATCGATGTCTAGGACAGAAACGATAGGAAACCATGGACAGATGTCTTGGACAGAAAACCCAAAAGGTCACAAGATCTCCTCCAGGACAGCACATGACCCAAAACACTCATCCAAAACAGCAAATGATGTACTGGACTTGGGGGGAGGAAAAGGGGGTTGGGGTGGTATTGGGTGTAGGTTTTCACCTCATAGGTCACATGGTCTGGCAGTTAGGATTTTTTGAAGTCTACAGTCTAAACCATTAAAATTCAACTCCTCCAGGACAGCTGGACAGGTCGAGTAGAAACTTCACACACATGTTCCCCAACCCTTGGGGATACCAGGATTTTTTTTTCGAATATACCATAGGTCACGTGTTTTGGCAGCCATATTGGATTGAAAAGAAATTATTTCTCTTGAACCACTCTATCCATTGGCGTGAAACTTCAAAACGATGAACTAGTCATTAAGTGGAATACTTGTTTAAAATTTTTAAGTGATCGGTCACACGGTCTGGCAGCCAGTAGTTGTTATTGTTTGAAGAAGAAACACTACATGTTTATCTTCTCCAGCCATGTGACTTTTCAGTATATCTATTAATTACGTATCGTTTGAACTTAGTGGCATCCTTTCTATTAATTATGTAGTCAATTAATTACGTACTATCGGAATGTACCTTTTGGACTGCTGAGACCTTTAAAAACCCTTTAAGACCCACAAGACTATGAAGACCACCAATATCCCAAAATATCCTGAAGAACCTTAAATAACACAAAGGCCCTGAGGAGACCCCTTAAATAACACAAAAGGCCCAAAACTCACCTAAGGACCCAAAAAGCCCAAAAGTCACCTGAGGACCCAAAAGTAACTGAGAACCCAAAAGACCCTGAGGACCGAAAAGTCCCCCGAGGACTAAAAAACGCAAAAGGGGTCTTTGAGATCCCAAGGACCCAAAATAACCAAAATACCCCAAAAACCCAAAGGAAACAAAAGACCCTGAGGACCCAAAAGACCCCCAAGATCCATAAGACCCCTTTTACTTTCAATTATTATCGATATTGTTTTGCAATAACATTAATATTACTTTTATTCTTTTTGTTATTATAAGCGGCCACGATAAAATAAAATAAAACGCTTGGAAAAGACACCACGATAAAGCTATCTTAACACAGATATACACCCTAACATGGATTTCATCCAAGACAGACAACCCCCCATTGGGGAGGTGGGATAGTATTTCACTTTAATATATTGTTGTGGTTTTGAGAACCCACACTTGTAAATATGACATCATTAAAGGTTAAAGGTAGCACCCCATAGGTGGGCCACAAGCAACACGTAGGTCACCTTAGGACGTCAGTTATTTCATAGTCTGTGTTTAGATAAGGCCATTCCCAATAGTTGCATCTGCGTTGCGTCAAACAAATAAGAGTAGGCCCCTCGTCCATTTTGCAGCCTCCCTCCAAGCGACGCCATTAAGCGCTCTCCAGTCTGTGCCCCATCGGCCCTCCCAATTTGGTACGCTCCTTTGCCAGCAGCCTTCGCTGCCCTTGGGCTCGCTCAACCCAGCCCGAAAAGCCATGAGGTAAAGCCCGAAAAAGGGGGCGGAGCGCCAGGATGGAGGTGCGGCCACGTCAACCAGCCATCAGGGCGGAGCCGGTAAGCCAACACCAGCCAACCAGGGCTGAGGTGAGGTCGCCTGACGGGGCGTGGTTTGGGCTTCCAGAGCGTTCGCTGGCTTGGTTGATAAAAGCGCGCACGCAAAGCCCTTCTACAGGACTCGCTGGGGAAGGTTGAGAGGACTCGAGTATATGTGCTTTACCAAGAGAAGGCTGATGGTGAGGACTGCCTGAGCTCGCTCGCATTAAAGAGGACTTGTTGGAAGGTTGGCTTATTGAGGACTTATGAGAAGGACTCGCTGGGGGAAAGTCGACATTCATAAAGGACTCGTTGGAGAGCGCGCTAAAGAACTCGCGTTATGAGCTTTGATTGAGGTGGCTGCTTTGGGAGGACATGTGCGAAAATCGCTAAGTATAACCGCCAGTATACCAACCTTTCCCCGTCACGATAATTGTCCGCTATGCGCTTACGCTACGCGGAGAGCTGTCTGCCGTCCACCTTCATCGCCTGGTACGGGTCGAGGACCGGAGCCGGATCGGAGCCTGAACACCATCGCCGGACCTTCCACCCTACCATCTGCATCCCCGCGTGAGTCTGAAGTCTGAGACCGAATCTGAGAGCGATCGGGCCCATGTCCAGGGAATAGAATGACTGTCTAAGGCTGCCCTGTGTACTTTTCCTTCCTCTTTCTTGTACATTCCTTGCTTTTCCTCTTCTTTGTACATTGTAAATAAATTGCCTTGTTCTTTCTGGTTTCCTCTTAATCCGATCGTATCAGTCTTTTCTCAATTGGGTAAGCGTGGCACGATTAGGAACCGCTACAATTGGGTTAGCCATTGTTAACAGCTCGAATCGCGGATTGCTATCCGCTCGGCAATATTCCATCAATATCCGTTATTCGGGCGGGAGTTATTCCCTTGCTTCGCGGTCGGTGGTAGTACTTAGGTAATAGGACTAAAACTCGACCAACAACCCTATTTACCACCGACCGGAAGGAACGTGATGACTTCGGATCGCGTCAGCCAGATAAAAGGACAAGGGGATTAACCCCCTCTTGATAAGGGGAGAGCCGACGTTTCTGAGATCCATAACAATATTTTGTCTCTGCACCCCTTGGCCGATTAATGTGAAACTGTAAATATGTGATGGACTAGCTATTCTGATTGCATTTTTCTAAGGAGGACATCATGGGTCATGTGTCTGATGAAAGAAGGGTTGTATCAAAGCGGGGCAGATTGGATCCCGGTCATAACTGCCCGCAGTTATTAAGTGGCCCAGATTTAGGTAGTCTGTCGAGTTTTTCATGTAACCATTAATTGCGATCAAACGTGAGTTGGTTGACATCTACAAAGGGTGGATACATATCCATTGATGCATTTGTGTCAAATTCTACTTTCTACTTTTAATTATGCAATTCACAAACTTTATGAAGAACAAGCAAATTTATTTGTTTTTGCAAATGACAAAATGAGACTAGAAGGCACTATCCATCCCATGATTGTTAAATGCTCAAAATGCAGTTAGCACATTGCAATTATTCTTCCCTGTCCATAAAGCCTTTTAAAAGTCATTGCTGCTCTAAATCGAGCGTAAACAATAATTCCCAATTGCAAAAGTGCCAAGGAACAAAGAGAATCAAAAGCCCGCCTCATGGTGATGTATAACGGCCCCAAAATATAATGGAACCTGAGTTGTTATGCCGAATGAAGAAGAGGAATGGATGATCAAACCGAACAATTTGTGGTGGAGTAGACCTGCAGCGAAACTTCATCACTGCAGCTGTTGCAGCTGCTGCCTCTGTACCTTCCTCGTTGACCTCTACAAAGGCTTTGTGCACGACGGCAGAGACAAAGAGATCTCGGTTTCCGGTGATCCCCGAGAAGTCAGCGGTTTTTGCCGAGAAGGCATCCGGCATGCCCAACTCGCTCAATGGCTTCCGCAACCCATAAAGTGTCTCCAAACGAAACTTTGGCAGGAACACTTGCACTTTCTTCTTATCCATTTTTGATGAGTGTGTCCACTCTCTCAATTTCTCCAAGTTCAGTTCCTTTTCGAGCTGTTTGGAACAACCAGCAAACATTTAAATGACATTAATAACTGTTGTACTTTTCTCATTAGGCTTAGATTGACATGATGCAGTTAACACACCTGTACACCCACACCATTTTTACCTGCTTGAGACCAGTCGAGTCATCAGTGATGGATGAAGGCAGCAGAAGCAGCATACTCAATTCGTTATCAATGTAGGGAAGCTCCAGAATGTGCACAAAGTTTTCAGGAAGTGCACCTGGGTACATCATCACACGCTGCTGTTGCTGCTGCATCATCGGGGGTGGGCTCTTTACCAACACGATGGATCCATACATGAATTTGTCCTCTTGTCTCATCATTTTCACCTTTTTGGTCTCATTCTATTTTCAAGGGGAAGAAACACGCTCATTGTGTCATTTAGAGAAAAGGTTTGACGCATTGAAAAGTTCTGATATTACAACTTTGTGGGTCATTGAAAAAGAAACTGCAAAAGTAAACAGGTTTTACCTTAGCCTCCCCTTAAAGACTGAGCATTAGACTTTAACTTGGCAAATACATGAGCAGGAAGTGAAGAAATTTTGTATTTTTGTTATTTTGTAGGCATTTCTGCTGATGCAACACCCTCTATAAGTTGGGGTAGGAATTTGTAATTTGTTCAGAGTGCCAGCGATAGCCCGCCAACTCTTTGCAAAGGACACCGTGCAATCTATAATGTCTACCAAGTAATGCTAGCAGATGGGACGTCCGGTTAAACAACAATCCGAGGGATGGCACACACACATTGGTGACTTGTGTTGCCTTCGAGACACTGGAATGACAATTTGTAGCTGGGTCAAGATTTGAACCCAGGTAAGATGGCAGAGGTGAATGTCGTACTTCTAGGGCAGCAAGCCCCATAAATTCTGCACAAAACAAACTGGAGGGTTGATAGAACACCTAACCCTATGCGATCTTGAGAAAAAAAGGACATTGGAAGGGTCTGCGATTTGTAGATTTGATTGGTCAAGATGAAGTTAGATGGCCTAATATTTGTCCAGGTACTGCCTTTTAAAAGTGCCAAAAAGGTGATGTTCAAGTGTATAATTAAATTAAAATGAAATAAAGATTTTAAAGGTCATAGAGAAAAATTAGGAAGTTTACCGCCATTGATGCAGTCTTTTACACCATCTTATTTAACATGTTCCAATAGTTATTCGTGACATCCCTTTACGACATTCTTTAAAACAGTAAATTTCTTGTTTGCAATAATTTTCTATTTTGTTTCACTGGCAGACAAACAGAGTGAATTTTTTTTAAATCTCATCTCACTCCTCTGTGCATACGGGAGATGGGATCGTAGTGTCCCATCTCTCCCCCATGGTGGACACCCTCTACCCGCATGTCCCAATTCTCCCCAGTGAAATATTCCAGTGTTATACCTGTCTGTTAAAATGTGACAGCCAAGTATATTATTCTTTGCACATTCTTCATTTGAAGTGTAAATCTAATTTTAAATCTATTAAGATTCATATTTCTAGGAAACTGCTCCACATGACTTGACGAAAAGTGGTCTGTTTCATTGCAGTTATCATAATGCCCGGTATTACTGGCAGAAAGCAGTCCATGGGCTTGTTTGTATCAAAAGATGTCATGAAGGAAGTTGTCCTAAGTGTATCCGTCATAAAGCATAAAGCATGGAGTATTGCTATGTGAGGTTGCAAAGAAACGAGGAATATTGAAGACGACTGTCCAGATAAGTGAAAAAGTTCCAGAAAGACCAGGATGTAAAAATGGCAGCAAACTTTTGTCAGTCATGTTTTGCCTGCAAATCAAGAACAGTCACTTGCCAATGATTTGACCATCTTTTCCAAAATGTTCCATGGCCTCACACCCAAGTACACCAGAAAAATGGAATTTGACATGGTTCAGAGAAATAAATGGCTTGCACATGCCAGATGAGTGGGAAGAAGAACAAATGGTTGGACCTGAACTTGTTACAATATGTACAGTAGTGTCCGCAACAGGTGTTGCACTGCCACCCATGTTCATATTTCCATGAAAGAGCTTTCATGAAACAATGACAAATGGATCTGAGAGATCTCTCGGTCTCACATACCAGTCTGGGTGGATGACAGGTGACAATTTCGTGAAAATACTTGAACATGTAGTTGAGCACGCATGAGCTTTTAGAGAGAATCAAATCATCTTGACTATGGACAATCATGAGAGACCCATTTATCTACATGCATTGGAGTATGCAAAGGAACATAGCATACACATAATCACCTTGTCACCCGATACAAGTCACAGACCCAACCATCAGATCGATTTGTGTTTGGTCCACCTCAGGCCTTCGTCAATAAAGCAGCAAACTGCTGGATTATGTGAAACTCTGGACAGACCATAAACATCAACCACATTGCTCAACTTGTTGCAGAAGCTTGGACAAAAGCTACAATTCCAACAAACATCTTATCTGGCATAAAGGTTACTGGAATATGGATGGCCATTTGATCACAATGTCTTTGGAGAGGAATGTTTCATTCCATCATCAGTGACTGACCAACCAGACCCTGAAGGTTCAAGTATAGCCTCAGTAACCAATCTTCAAATAGTTCTACATCACAGGCGAGCGAATCTAGCCTCCCCTGAAACATCTAGAGCTCAATTCTCTTCTCAAAGTTTTGCAGAGGCATCTGACGTAAACGAAACACCACCCGTGGCATCTCGATCCAAACGGTCAACTCAGATTGTATCAGAGAGCATCAGAGACGATCCCAAGGTATATCAAAATATAACTAGGACCCACTGGCAGTTCCTTTTTTCAGTGTTGCAAATTTCCTGAAAATACGACTAAATCAGATTTATTATTTGCATGGTTATTTTTTTATTTTCACATTTTGTCTTCAAAGACTGCAGCAAGAAAACCCAGCAATCGTGGAAAGAAGCCTGGATAAACCATGCTTGCCACTTCAACTCTAAAGCTAAAGTGAATTGGTGACGAAGCAGAAAAGCAATAGCCGAGAAAGCGCATCAGAACCACAAAGGCAAAACTCAAACTTGGAGACATTAATGGCGGAGAATCGATGAAATAGAGAGCGATGTCGATGCTACAGATGAGGAAGAGGAGGATGAACCTCCTTTGAATATTGATCAGGATGACAGATGGCAAGAGCGATGGGGAACCTGGTATCCTATTGAGGGACGTTGATATCAACAAAGTGAATGTAGGATGTCACGTGCTGGTGGAATATTATGTATTCCAAAAATAATAAACCACCGATTTATTATGTTGGGAAGGTTATAAGTGCACTCGATCAAGATAAGGAGATTCTGGTTTTTTTTGAGAATGAGAAAAAAAGTGGACAAAAAGATTGCAAAGTCCAGCGTTTCCGATATTGCGCTGTCAAAGCAAGTCAAATTAAAGCAATTTTGCCGAAGGGTATGCCTTCTGGCACGATCAAACGTACTCTTGATCGGATAGTCTTTCCTATCGATTTTGGAAGGATTGATATTCGTTAATGATTTCCTGTTTATGCTTACTTCCTCAAATTACTGGAGGACATTTATCAGGGATAGACAAACAATCATTTATGTTTAATCGTAGTGATGGAAAGTATACGTCCAAATGTTCCCCAGGTATGCTTATAGTGGATCATTTCATTGACTTTTTACTGAACTTGATAGAAAGCCTTAGCCTGGTGTTGGCTTAGCGGTTGGGGTGCCGGCTTGGGATCCGAGGATCCTGGGTTCGAATCCCGATCGATCGCTGAAGTAATGCCATGAGGGTTGACTCAGCCTGTCATCCTTCCGAGGTCGGCAAATTGAGTACCAGCTTGCTGGGATGAATGATCCCGGTGTGTACCCCGGTTTAGAATAGGTACACCGTATCCCTGCGCATTGTAAGAGGCGACTAAAGGTTGGCGTCAGGAAGGGCATCCGGCCATAAAAACATTGCCTCAAACAGGGAACCATGATTGTCATGGGGCCCGCAAGGCGAACCCCCGCTCTAGTGGGGAAAATGGCCTTAAAATGATCATTCAATATTCAATATATAGAAAGCACTATGTTATGTCACATCCATACAATATTGACACTTATAAACTTGCTTGTAGTCACAACTTTGGAAAAGTTTTTGTTTCAGAAAACAATTCAACTTAAATTTCTTTATTGTTCTTTCTTTTGTAACTATTTTCTCTCACCCCGCTGTCCCATTTCTCCCAACATTGTCCTAAGTCACCCCAAAATTTGTCAAAAATAGGTCATGACCCAGAACTCAGCAAATCCGGCCCAATGTTATACAAGTCTTATATTCTGTAGGGAAGACAACGGGTTAATTGAACAAACAAATATTAGCTGAAAAGTTTTATACTTTCATGTCCGGGACACAAGTCGGACCATCCGGAAAATAGTGTCCCATGTCTCCCCGCTCTCCCCTACAATTTACCAAATTCAGAGCCAAAGTACTGCTAAACTGGAGGCTCTTTTTCCGATTTGTGTTCAAAATACAAAATTCAATTGAAATTAAGCAGTTCCTCAATCATACACTGACGTTTGTAGACATGCAGACGAAGTGAACCAATAGTTTAATCCTGCTGTGCAATTCTCGTGCGAGCAGTAAAAGTGGTTTTATTTTTTAAATCGATGCGAGGCCAAACCTTGTTCAGGAAGAAATCTGCTTCATGAGTTTCCTCTGTTTTAAACTTCGTTTCCCAGTTCCCCTTGAAATAGATGGCATTCACAAGGACCATCCGTGTCATTGAATTGATAACTTCCTTAGCGAGGAGGTCTTTGATTTTCCCTGCAAAGGAAAGAAAAATGGTTTCAGAACCACAGTTCCACATTGTTTTCAGTAATCAAATGATTTCTCCATTTTACTGCACAGACATCACCGATGATTCATTAACGAAAAGTATCATGTTAAAAAACGATTCCCCATTGTCAATAACTTCACGTAAAAACTTTGATTTACCATTTAAGTGTTATTCTGACAAGTATGAAACTGCATTCCCAAAATGAAAGTTAGGGTGCTGTGACATCACGTGGATTTTACAGAAATCTTTGCAGAAGAGCTCAAATTAATTTAATTACTCGCAAATACCACTTGTCGCTTCGCGACAGGAATACTAGGAGTGTGGGGGAAGAGAGAAAAAAGAGGAGAGGGAGAGAGGGGGGAAAGAGAGAGAGAGAGAGAGGGAGAGGGAGAGAGGGGGAAAAGTGGCAGAGAGAGTGAGAGGTGGGAGAGAGAAGAGGGTAGGCAGAGATTAGGGATGGGGAGAGTGAGGATGGAGGAGGAGCAAGCAGGGGGAGCGAGGTGGGGGAACGAAGAGGGGGAAACTGGGGTGGGAAGAGAGAAGGGATTGTGGGCAAGGGGGGAGGGAGAGGACAGTGAGAAGGGGATGGTGGGAGAGAGACGAGGGAGGGGGAACAAGGAGTGGAGGTGGGGGAATGAAAGCAAAGGTACCCGGCATTTCCCAGGAATGCCGGCTCCCTCCTCTTACCGTTTCCCTCCCTCCTCCCACCCCTTAACATCCTTCTGGACTCTCACTCCACCCCTCCCCCTGCCTCCTTTCATTATATAGATATACGGATCAAAATCGCTTGTTCTTAAATTTTCGCAGGGTGGATATTTTGATAAGTTCGATAATGCAGTTTCTACAAACTCTTCTTTCACCCTTGAGAGTTGTCTTTAGGTGAGCAGTGGAATTACCTTTAAATCGATGCATAGCTTGTGTTTGTACTATTTTGGGTTTTAAAATAATTTGTGATTAGTGCATTTGAGACGTCAGGTGACTCCTTTGCCGATCTTCCCCATCGTTGTAGCATCGTAATTAACAGTTATTTCTTCACCTTTGATAACACATTTGACGATACCAGCTCACCTTCTTACCAATTATACAGGTATCTGGAATGAAATTGGAAAAAACTTGGGCTTTTTAATTTTTATAAAGCATTCCATATATTGAGCTTCCTCTGAGATGGTGGTAGGTTGTGGCTCGTGTGTTTATAATTTCGCAATTGTGAGAAAATAACAGTTTAATGTGATTCTATAAAGTTTCATCGTGATTAACATCTGTAGCTTGGAGGAGTAAGGTCACGATTACCCGTTGCTTCACTGTATATACAGAAGGTGGGAGTGTAGCCTTACTTAAATAAATACACTTATACGCTAAGATACAAGAATGGTTAATTTCTAAAAACATGCAGATTTCACTCCAGATTTCGACAGTTATCTAGTGCACCAGCAGGACAGGTTTTGATTATATACTTTAATTATTCCACGGGAGTTCATTATGGTTCAGATGCAAGGCATGTTTGAATGGACCGAAATATAATGGTGGCTAAGACCAAGTGTGAGGTGAGGTTGGGCTGACCAAGGATAAACCTTGCATGAAGATAAACCATTAATTATATTATCTTCAAAAGGGGCGTTTAAATTTACCCAAACATCCAGTTTTCATCTATGCACTCCCTTGGAGTTCCCTTAGTAATAGTATGCATGCAAAGCTTCAGGCCGCTAGGTTTCAAGGTTTTGCAGTTATAGAGGCGACACACACACTTACACTCGCACTTACACTAACACTTCATCTTCTATTATTACAGAAGAAAAGTAACTCTTGCCGAGCGATGCCAAAACATAATGCTGAACATGGGATGCAGAAGACGGACAGTTATCCCTCCAGTAGTTCAGGTTCTGTTGGCGGTGCAGTTCGGTGATCAGGTCACATGGTTGGTATTGCAAATCCCTGTTTCCCCCTGCAACCTCTCGATTTTGCCTGAATGTAACGTAAGAAATCAATCCAACAGTCCTTTTGCATTACAGATGGAATTTTTCCATTCCAGATGGATTTGTGCTTATTGAGAGTTCCAAAAAGGCAGCTCTGGTGCCACTTTGCGATTCACAAAGGCAAGACACGGCTTAACAGACACAAATAACTCGGAAAAATCACCGAAGTTGAAGTTACTGTCTAATGGTGCTGATAATGGGGAATAGCCAGAATGATTGATCGAAATCATTTTCATAAAGGTGGGCATTCTGACGGCTGATTATCCTTCCGTGCAATCTATCTATAATTCCAGTAATCTCTGTGTGTGTGTGTGTGTATGTGTGTGTGTATGTGTGTGTGTCTGTGACCGCTGTTTCTCGACAACCACGGGTCCGATATACTTGAAACTTGCCAGGTATATTGCTGGGGACCTGAGGATGTGCCTTTTCAAGGTTTCATATTAATCGGACAAGTAGTTACCGAGCTATGGCGATTTAGCCGTTCGCCGTTCGCTTTGGCTTTGCGAATGGACCAAACCATTTCATGTAAATAGAGGGGGGGGGGGGGGGGGTTCTACCGTACTCGCAAGCCGTTCGCTTTGGCTTTGCGAATGGACCAAACCATTTCATGTAAATAGAGGGGGGGGGGGGGTTCTGTGGTCGTTACTGCCACGTGGTTTCAAAGTTTTTTTTTGTTGTTGTTGTTTGCACGCATGTTTTTTTGCACCCACGTACGGGCACGCTCTAGTAATAATAATGCAAAATTCCTGGTTATCCTTCCTTGCTGTGGGAAGCATGAAGTGCTGAAACTAAGTAATCTAGGTTTACAGCGTAGCTAGGTTTACAAACATTCATTATTGGTCGGTAAGTTGGTAGGTGTTGCACAATTTAAATTCAATAATTAAAAGTTATATTAACCAAATGTGACCCCATTTTGTAACAAGTATCAATCCGCAGCTTGCAAGAATATTTCAGTCCTTTGAAATCCAGATACAGGAAGTAAATAGGACATTCATCCTTTAGGACAACCATGTTGTACATGACCACAAAAATCCAGCCTGGCATTAATGCAATGATCGTTTCACAGAAGTTTACTGCAATGATCCTTTTTTTTTATGTGCACGTTCATTTCTTTGTTTGTTTGTTTCCCTCCCTTTCCCAATAACCATTTATTTTCTTAAAGTGTCTTTAGTGTCTTAAAGTGTCTTTTCGACGTCTTTTCGAAGCTGTCCATGCTTCCATGTCCATGTGTGAATTTTTCATACATGTATACAAAATCGTCGGTTAATTCGTGTCGCATATTTTGAGACCTAGTAGGATACCGTGTCCGACCTTGAGGCTTTGTTTTTCTCTCAGCGGTCCGTCGATTGCGCTGCAATTACTTTCGTTCTCTGTTTTTGTCCCAGTCTTTCACCCCATACTTCCTTGTTTAAAATCTCAACTCAAAAAAAATAACCAAGAAAAATTATTTCCTTCTCTGTTCTTATTCGTTTATTCGTTGTTCTTATTTGTTCGTTTGTTCTTCGATCACGTGTTTCACCCCCATTTCCATTTTCCATTTCCCCAGATAGTTTTCACTGCTCAATTTAAAAATGTTTAAACTTTCCCCTGAAGAACTGTATTCTGTCGTATATTATAACACCTTTTTCTTCTTCTTCTAAAAAAGGATGCTTTCGACTTGCTCACCAAATCTATGCATTCCAAAAAAAATTTCCATCTCTTACAGTTCCTCTTTTCTACATTCCCGAAACTCTCCTGCACTCCACCCCTCCTTCAGCGTCCTCAAACGTATTTTTGACTCGAAGGTCACAAGAAACTCATTTTGCAATAAATGTTCGTTTCCCATTAATCGTACACTTTCTAAAATTCAATCTCACCCCTCCCCTCCAAATCTTCCCCATCACCCCTTCCCTCCAAAACTTCCCCATCACCCCTCCCCTCCAAAACCTCCCCATCACCCCTCCCCTCCAAAACCTCCCCATCACCCCTCCCCTCCAAATCTACCCCCTTGCCCCTCCCCTCCAAATCTTCCCCATCAGCCATCTCTTTCAAATATTCCCCCTTGCCCCTCGCCTCCAAATCTTCTCCATCACCCATCCCTTTCAAATCTTCCCCCTTGCCCCTCCCTTCCAAATCTTCCCCATCACTCCTTCCCTCCTAAACTTCCCCATCACCCCTCCCCTCCAAATCTACCCCCTTGCCCCTCCCCTCCAAATCTTCCCCATCACCCATCCCTTTCAAATCTCCCCCCTTGCCCCTTCCCTCCTAAACTCCCCCCACACCCCTCCCCTCCGAGACTCTCCCTCGCTCCTCCCCTCCTAGACTCCCCTCTCACCCCTTCTCCTCAAAGCGTCCTCCCCGCTTCTTCCCCCTTCCAACTTTCACCTTCATCTCCACCAACCTTCTGCCTCGCTCTCCCCCCTCTTCAAATAACACCTCACTGTGCCTCACCCAATCACCATCAAACCGTTTGTCCGCCCCATTCTTCCCTTTCTCCAAGCTATTCTGAAATCTCTGACACACCTTCAACAGCTCTCCCTACCACTTCCTCCTCTTCCACATCTTACCCTACCCTCCCCCCCCCCCCCCTGTTCTGTATCTGATGCTCCCCCTTCCTCTTCATTAACGGTATGGACCTCAAACATCTGGGGCCTTCGCTCAAACTTGACTGATCTCTCCATACAGGTTGCTTCTGACAAACCAGACGTGATCTGCTTAACAGAAACTTTCCTCCTTCATGATGTCTCTGATTCCTTGGTATCTCTCCCAGGTTACTCCCTCCTCCGGTATGATAGACCTGAGCCTCGTCCTGGAGGTGGGGTTGCTATCTTTATAAAAAAACTCGCTTCCTCACTCGCCCTGCACTGCCCTCTCTCCACCTCACCCCCAGGAATACCTTTGGCTACGGCTTCCCCTTCGCTCCCACCTTTTGTTCATATGTGTGTTGTACCGTCCACCAAACAGTGATGACTCCATCTAAATCTCGCTGTCTGATAATATGGACCAACTTCTATCTACCCATCCCAACTCTCTCTTCCTCATATGTGGTGATTTCAATTGTCACCATGCCAGTTGGCTGGGTGTGGGTACCTCTCTCACCAGCCATGGCTCTTCAGCAAAGGACTTCTGCGACTCACTGGGACTGACACAATCTGTCAATTTCCTGACCCGGATCGCAGTCAATGGAGCATCTTCTCTTCTGGACTTGGTTATGACTAACTTCCCTGAAAATGTCTGCTGCTCTTCTTCTGCTCCAATCGACTCATCTGATCATGTGCTTGTCAAAGTGGACATCTCTCTGACCATTCCCAGAGAGCCTCCTCAGCGTCGACGAGTCTGGCATTTCACTCAGGCCAACTGACACGGTCTTCAAGCAGCCATCCATCATCTGGACTGGCGTCCCATCTCTACCGCCTCTGACATCAACTCATCCTGGGAATTCTTCCAAAGTAAATTGCTCTCTCATGCACAGATTTATCCCATCTCGTCTTCAGTTGTCATACCCTTCCTCCCGTCCATGGTACACGGAATCTTGTGGTGAGGCTATTGCCCAGAAACAACTTGCTTTCGTCTCCTGGAAAGCAAATCCAACGGAAGGAAATCTCATTTCCTTTCACAAAGCCCGAAACAAGTGTGTGTCCACCCTCAGGAGAGCCAGGAAACAATATCTCTCCGTTCTCAAGACCGAACTCTCTTATCTGTCTCCCTCTTCCAAATCCTGGTGGCGTCTGGTCAAATCTGTTTCTGGTGTTTGTTCCCCCTCCATCCCCTCCCTCACCTCAAACGGCTACACGGCTGACTCCGCACGTGAAAAAGCTGAATGCCTCAACTCTGTGTTTGCCTCTAAATCTTGTGTCCCAAACCCATCCCTCTCTGTACCCACCGTACCCAGTCGTACCCAGCTGCTCCTGGACTCTGTGTCCTTTCCTCCTGACAAGGTGGAAAAGTTTCTGTCAACCCTCGACTCTGATTCTGCAACTGGACCTGACGGCATCAGCCCTCGGGTCCTAAAATCCTGTTCTTCCGCTCTTTAACTCCCTCTCTCTGTTCTCTTCACCCTCTCTTTTGCTCAAGGTCATCTGCCATCTGCTTGGAAATCAGCCAACATCACCGCTTTGCACAAAAATGTGCAAAAACAGATCCTAGCAACGACAGACCAATCAGCCTTCTCCCAATTATCAGCTAAGTCATGGAATCCATCATTGCTTCGGATATGAAATCTTTCCTCTTCTCCAATGGCTTGATCTCTGATCATCAATTTGGTTTCAGACCTGGTCACTCTACTCTGGACATGCTGCTTCTGCTTTCTCAACAATAGATGGAGGTCCTCAATGCCAAACAGGAAATTAGAGCCGTCTCCCTTGACATACCACGTGCCTTCGATACGGTCTGGCACCCCGCTCTGCTCACCAAACTCTCCTCCTTTGGTATCCATGGACATCTCCACGCATGGCGGGTGGACTTCCTCTCCAGTCGGAGTCAACGTGTGGGCCTGAATGGGTTTCTCTCATCTCCTCTTCCTGTTCAGGCTGGAGTTCCCCAAGGCAGTGTTCTGGGACCTGTGCTTTTTCTGGTTTTCATCAATGATCTCTCTAACTCTCTTGAAAATCCTCTCTATCTCTTTGCTGATGACCCTACTCTCTGTCGCTCCATTCCTCATCTCTCAGATCGGCAGTCTGCAGCCTCCTCACTCTCTGCAGACCTGGACAAAATCACAGACTGGTCAAACAAGTGGAACATGTCTTTCAATCCTGACAAATCTCACACTCTTACGATGTCTCTCCGAAAAGACCGACTGGACAACCCTCCCATCCACTTTCTGAATAATACTCTCCAAGAAGTTCTGTCACTCAAGCTTTTGGGCCTCACCATCTGCCATGATCTTTCCTGGGAAAACCACATTTCAAATCTGGCCTCCAAAGCCAGTCGCCGACTGGGTATCCTCCGTCGTGCGAAGGCCTTCCTTGGCACACCTGAGCTCCTCACCACATACAAGGCTTTCATCCGCAGCTCAATGGAATACTGCTCTCCCCTCTGGGCTGGTGCTCCTGCCTCACACCGAGCTCGTCTTCACGCTGTTGAAACCAAAGCGTTCAGAATCATTGGAATCTCCCGCTATGACGCTAACTCCAAGAGCCTTTCACTCACTCACCGCAGGCAGGTTGGTGGTCTTTCCATCTTATACCGACTCCTCTCTGGCCTTGCCCCCCCAGCTCTCTCTGGGCTCTGTCCCCCAAATATTCCTACACGTCGCACAAGATCTGCCTGCAACCCTCTTATGGTTAAACTGCCAAAATCAAGACTCTGCTCACCTTCACTCCTTCATTCCTCTTTTCTCCCGCCTCTGGAACCAACTCTCTCACTCTCTTCAATCCCACTACACCCTCCAGATCTTTAAAACAGCTGTTCACCACCATCTCTTATCTTCCCCCATCCAAAACCTTGATCTTTTCTACCCCCGCTAATTTCACCCCAAATCCACTTTTTTGAATTACCAACTTCTGTCCTGGAAGTCCTTGGTGTCCTTGTGTTTTATACTTCTCCCACGCCCCCCCCCCCCCCTTCCCACGCCTCTCCCCCAAGCCCTCTCCCTCCCACACATCTCCCTGCTCTCAAATGTTGTGTTTGTGTGCTTCCCCTTCTCTCCGCATCTTGTCTTCCGCTCACTCTTTTTAGATATTTTGTTTGTCTGTTTGATTTGTTTGTGAAATAAATGTTAGCTCTTTCACGAGCCTCGATTCAGTATACAAAAAAAGAAGAAAAAAAAGTTGTTCATTCTTGATTTCCTACCAGCAGTCTGCTCTTCAACCCAGCCGTTTATCTTCAGTCGGGAATCCTCCGGTGCGTTTGCAAAGTCCACAGGTGCCAGCTCTGCCCGGTAAAGAGTGAGGGTGGTTTCCAAGAACTCCTGCAGGTGTCAAGAACAGAATACAGTTCATAATGAGGAACAATTTTGAGAATCGTGATAATCTGTCGTTGATCGAGTGAAAACTGCCAAAAATCTTTATTAAAGGTATGACTCAACTTGAGCCACTTAATTTTAACAACCTGGACTGAAACGGACCACATTGTCCTCAATTATACGTTGCTGGTCTGAGAGCGAGTCACATTACTCAATGCATGGGACTTCCAGAATGAGTTTTAGTATTGACTTGTAAATCAATGATAGAGAATCACAAATGCTCAGATAATCTTTCATTGCTCTCATAACCAAAACCTGTCGAGTATGTAAAGGCCCAGTTGTGATCCCAAGAGTAATATATAAATTATATGTTGAGATAATGTAGGAATAAGTTATTTGGAAGATAAATGAGGATGAGAGGAAAAGTCCTCTTCGTAAAATTAGTATCAGTAAACCCTCTTAACACACCAGGAGACATGGCATGCCCTCTATTGTCGTACCTTCAGGAAAGTGAAGCCCTTGTCTCCGTACAGGCGATTCGCCATGTGTAGAGCGTATTTCGCGTGTTGCGAATTCACGGCGTCGTGCAGTTGTAAAAAGCTCTTGTGCAGTGCATCACCACTCTTGCCTTCAAAGTGCAGCACCTAGATATAAAAAGGGACAACTTTAGTTCCATGACGTGCTCATCTGTTCCTCCAGCATGTGTGTTACAAGTGGTGCTGCACCGTAAGCAAAGGTTAGTTGTGAGTTGAGGAGGCAGTTGTGAAGGTCGAAACGGAGGAACAGTTTCAGCTGTTTTTAATCGCATTCTTTTTCTTTGTTACAACAGTTAATGCGTACAATCTTGCAAATCCTGTAGTTTGCTTACTATTTGGGCATGATGTACAATCTTGCAAATCCTGTAGTTTGCTTACTATTAGGGCATGATGTACAATCTTGCAAATCCTGTAGTTTGCTTACTATTTGGGCATGATGTACAATCTTGGAGTTTGCTTACTGTTAGGGCATGATGTACAATCTTGCAAATCCGTTCGTTTGCTTACTATTTGGGCATGATGTACAATCTTGGAGTTTGCTTACTATTAGGGCATGATGTACAATCTTGCAAATCCGTTCGTTTGCTTACTATTAGGGTATAACATACGATCTTCCAAATCCGGTCGTTTGCTTACTATTAGGGTATAATATACGATCTTCCAAATCCGGTCGTTTGCTTACTATTAGGGTATGATATACTATCTTACAAATCCTGTGGCTATACTTACTATTACTATTAGGGTATGATATACAATCTTGCAAATCCGGTCGTCTGATTACTATTAGGGTATGATATACTATCTTCCAAATCCGGTCGTTTGCTTACTATTAGGGTATTGTAGCGGCTACCGCTGGGTTTTCACAATCGCCTTGCACCTATCAAGGACGCGGAGCGATCACCATGCCGGGCTCGTCCAGGACGCCCGGGCAGGCCCGCGCTCAACTTGCCAGGCCTCGGTCGGCATGCCCGGGCATGCCCGGGCAGGCTCGCCCTCAACTTGCCAGGCCGCAGCCAGGACGCTCGGCCACGCCCCCTCTCGCCTTTCCTGGGCAAACGCTCCGGGATAATGTGTGTATATATATTGCTGCCCGATAAACGGGCTTTTCAGAGTACCTGAGTGTTTTGTTTGAATAAAGCAACTCGGACGAATTCCAGCTTTTTGTCGCGTCCATTCTTCTGATCGACGTGGGAGCCCGAGCTCCTTCATTGGTGACCTACCGACATGGACACGGCAGTGGCCCTTAAACTGCCTACCTTCTGGGAGGCTCACGCGGCGGTTTGGTTCGCACAGGCGGATTCCCTGTTCGCCCTGCGAGGCATCACGGCCGACGACACCCGCTTCCACCATGTGGTAGCAGCGCTCGGTTCAGCCACCGCGGCCCGCGCCCTGAGCCTCCTCGAGAGCCCGCCAGCCGCTGACAAATACGGCGCGATTAAAAAGCTCCTCCTCGACGCTTTCGCCCTCCCATCGGCGGAACGCGCACGGCGCCTGCTCGACCTGCCCGAGCTCGGCGACACGCGCCCTTCCGAGCGAATGGACTACATGCTTTCGCTGCTCGGCGAGCACTCTCCGGCATTCCTGTTCCGGGAGCTGTTCCTCCGTCAGCTGCCGAGCACGGTACGCCTCGCCCTGGCGAGCACGACGATCACGGATCCCCGTGCCCTTGCCAGGGAAGCCGACAAGATCTCCGCCGCAGGCCAGCGCATCGCAGCAGCGACCTGGGTCCCATCACCGTCCGACGCAACACCCATGGCGCCCGAGCACCCGGCACGGTCGACGACCGAACTGCCAACGCAATTGGCGGCCGCTACACCGAGCCGACCACCTCCAGCACGACGACCGGGGCCTCCACCTGACCAAGCGTGGTGTTACTATCATGCCAGGTTCGGACAGAAGGCCCGGACATGCCGACCCCCGTGCACCTTCGGCAGGCCGGGAAACGGCCGGGCCGGCGTTCATTACCAGCCATGAGCGTCGGCCACACGGGCAACTTACTGTTCATCATGGATAAAGCGTCCGGACGGCGCTTCCTGTGCGACACCGGCACCCAACTGAGCGTCATACCCGCCTCTGACCAGGACAGGCAGTCCGCGGTTTGCGGCCCCTCCTTGGTTGCGGCCAACGGATTGGTCATCCGCACCTTCGGCCCGCGCAACGTCACCCTCTGCTTCGACGGCCAACGCTTTGCTTGGACGTTTGTAACCGCAAACGTGCCCATGGCTCTGCTAGGCGCCGACTTCCTCTGCGCACACGGACTGCTGGTGGACGTCCAACGGCGTCGTTTAATCAACGCCGAAACCTTCAGCTCCCTGGTATGCACATTGAGCAGCTCCGTGCCGAACGAGCTGGCATGCGCCCTCCCGGCGGCGAACGAGTTTGCTCGCCTGCTCACGGAGTTCCCGGCCCTCACGCGGCCGACGTTTTCGGCCGTCGCAGTACGGCATGGGATCGAGCACCACATACCAACCACGGGCCCGCCGGTCTACGCCAGAGCCCGCCGCCTCGACCCAGCCAAGCTCGCCGTGGCCAAAGCCGAGTTCGACGCTTTAGAACACCTCGGCATCGTGCGGCGCTCCGATAGCGCGTGGGCTTCGCCACTACACATCGTCCCAAAGCCAGGGGGCGGCTGGCGCCCATGTGGCGACTACCGCCGCCTTAACGACGCTACCACCCCCGACAGGTATCCGATCCCGCAAATCCAAGACTTCTCCGCCCGTCTGGCGGGACGGGTCATTTTTTCTAAAATTGATCTCATACGGGGATATCACCAGGTACCTGTCAGGGCGGCCGACGTCCCTAAAACGGCAGTCGTCACGCCGTTCGGCTTATTCGAATTCTTACGGATGCCGTTTGGTCTCAAGAACGCGGCTCAGGCGTTCCAGCGCTTGATGGACGGCGTGCTGCGTGACCTGCCGTTCCTTTTCGTTTACCTGGACGACATCCTCGTCGCCAGCACGTCGGCCGAGCACCTCCTCCACCTCCGAACACTGTTCGGGCGCCTCAGCGAGCACGGCCTCATCATCAACCCGGCCAAATGCCACTTCGGCACGACGGCCGTTGATTTTTTGGGCCACCACATCACCAAGAACGGGGCCGTGCCGCTGCCAACCAAGGTCGAGGCCATCACCACGTTCCCGTGTCCCCGCACCATAAAGGCCCTGCAGGAATTCCTGGGAATGGTGAATTTTTATCACCGCTTCGTGCCCCGCGCTGCTCAACTCATGCGGCCCCTCTACAAAGCCCTCCGGGGCAAGCCGGCCAAGCACGACATCGCCTGGTCCGCAGCAATGGACGCGACCTTCCAAAGCTCAAAGCGGGCCCTCGCCGATGCAACACTGCTCGCTCACCCGGTGCTCAACGCTCCCATCGCCCTCACCACGGATGCCTCCGACTACGCGGTGGGCGCCGTACATGAGCAATGGGTGAACGGGGTTTGACAGCCACTCGCCTTTTTCAGCCGGCAGCTCCGGCCGAACGAGCTCAAATACAGCACGTTTGACCGTGAGCTCCTCGGTCTACACCTGGCCGTCCACCATTTCCGCCACCTCCTGGAGGGCCGACCTTTCACGGCGTTCGTCGACCACAAGCCGTTGGTTTATGCAATGGCCAAGGTCACGGAGCCGTGGTCGGCCCGCCAACAGCGCCACCTCTCCGCCGTGTCGGAGTTTACCACGGACATCCGGCACGTCGCCGGCAAAAACAACGCCATGGCCGACTGTCTTTCCCGGGCCAGCACGAATGCAGTCCACCTGGGCGTGGACTTCGCGCTTATGGCGGCGGACCAAACCACCGACACCACGGTGCAAGCCCTCCAGGCGGCGGACACGGGCCTCCGCCTGGCCGACATCCCCTTCGTGGACACTTTCCAGCTCTGCGACGTCTCCCAAGGCCAGCCTCGCCCCATCGTGCCCGTCACCTGGCAACGCCGCATCTTCGCCTCCCTCCACGGCCTTTCACACCCGGGCCGGAAAGCTTCCCAGAAGCTGGTGTCGGCGCGATTCGTCTGGCACGGCCTTCGTCGGGACGTCCGCGATTGGACCAGCACCTGCACAGCCTGCCAACGGGCCAAGGTCCTCCGACACACCCAGGCCCCGCTGGCACCTTTCACCGTGCCCGAACGACGTTTCGACCACGTCAACGTGGATCTGGTGGGCCCCCTCCCCCCGTCACAGGGGTTCACACACCTGCTCACCATGGTGGACAGGACCACCAGGTGGCCGGAGGCCGTTCCCCTCGTCTCCACCACCACCACCGACATGGTGCAGGCTTTCATCGCCACCTGGGTCGCCCGCTTCGGCGCACCGGCGGACATCTCGTCAGACCGCGGACCACAGTTCACCTCCGAGCTGTGGGGCACGGTCGCCCGCAACCTGGGGGTCAAGCTCCACCGTACTACGGCCTACCACCCCCAAGCAAACGGGGTGTGCGAACGATTCCACCGCTCCATGAAGGCCGCGCTCATGGCCGGCCTTCAAGACGGCGGTTGGGCCGACCGGCTGCCGTGGGTCCTTTTGGGCCTCCGCACGGCCCCCAAGGAGGACCTCCAGGCATCCACCGCCGAGCTTGTCTACGGCCAGGCGCTACGCGTCTCGGGCGAATTCGTGCCCGACGCTACCAGTCCCTGGTCCGCAGCTCACCAGCGCTCGGACCTCCAGGAGGCCGCCCGACGGTTTGCCCCCGTGCCAACATCCCACCACGGTGACCCCCAGTCCTACGTCCCCCCAGCACTTCACACAGCGGAGTATGTTTTTGTGCGTCACGACGCACATCGGGGGCCACTCCGGCCGCCGTACGACGGCCCTTCCGGGTCCTGCGACGGGACGACAAGTCGTTCGTCATCGACATCGGCGGCAGGTCGGACCGGATTGCGGTGGACCGCCTCAAGCCGGCGCACGTGGACGTCGACCAACCACCACGGGTGGCCCTTCCGCCGCGGCGAGGCCGCCCCCCATCCACGGTGCCCCCCACTCGACCGCCCACCACCACACCAGACCCCCCCCCCCCCCACGACCCACCAGGGGTCGCTTCGGCCGGGTCATCAGGACCCCCCTCAAATTGACCCTGCCGGTGCAAGTCGATTCTGGGGGGACGTGTGTAGCGGCTACCGCTGGGTTTTCACAATCGCCTTGCACCTATCAAGGACGCGGAGCGATCACCATGCCGGGCTCGTCCAGGACGCCCGGGTAGGCCCGCGCTCAACTTGCCAGGCCTCGGTCGGGACGCCCGGGCATGCCCGGGCAGGCTCGCCCTCAACTTGCCAGGCCGCAGCCAGGACGCTCGGCCACGCCCCCTCTCGCCTTTCCTGGGCAAACGCTCCGGGATAATGTGTATATATATTGCTGCCCGATAAACGGGCTTTTCAGAGTACCTGAGTGTTTTGTTTAAATAAAGCAACTCGTACGAATTCCAGCTTTTTGTCGCGTCCATTCTTCCGATCGACGTGGGAGCCCGAGCTCCTTCAGTATAATATACGATCTTCCAAATCCGGTCGTTTGCTTACTATTAGGGTATAATATACGATCTTCCAAATCCGGTCGTTTGCTTACTATTAGGGTATAATATACGATCTTCCAAATCCGGTCGTTTGCTTACTCTTAGGGTATAATATACTATCTTCCAAATCCGGTCGTTTGCTTACTATTAGGGTATAATATACTATCTTCCAAATCCGGTCGTTTGCTTACTATTAGGGTATAATATACGATCTTCCAAATCCGGTCGTTTGCTTACTATTAGGGTATAATATACGATCTTCCAAATCCGGTCGTTTGCTTACTCTTAGGGTATAATATACTATCTTCCAAATCCGGTCGTTTGCTTACTATTAGGGTATAATATACTATCTTCCAAATCCGGTCGTTTGCTTACTATTAGGGTATAATATACGATCTTCCAAATCCGGTCGTTTGCTTAATATTAGGGTATAATATACTATCTTCCAAATCCGGTCGTTTGCTTACTATTAGGGTATAATATACTATCTTCCAAATCCGGTCGTTTGCTTACTATTGGGGTATAATATACGATCTTCCAAATCCGGTCGTTTGCTTATTATTAGGGTATAATATACGATCTTCCAAATCCGGTCGTTTGCTTACTATTAGGGTATGATATACTATCTTACAAATCCTGTGGCTTACTTACTATTAGGGTATGATATACGATCTTGCAAATCCGGTCGTTTGCTTACGATTAGGGTATGATATACTATCTTACAAATCCGGTCGTTTGCTTACTCTTAGGGTATAATATACTATCTTCCAAATCCGGTCGTTTGCTTACTATTAGGGTATGATATACTATCTTACAAATCCTGTGGCTTGCTTACTATTAGGGTATGATATACGATCTTGCAAACCCCACCATCCACTCACCTTTGCCATCTGCTCGGCCGTGTTTGTGCGTGAACCCAGAGACAGCATCGCGAGAGCCGCCGAGACGCTGAGTGGAGAGAAGAAGATGTTTCCTGTCGGTTGTTCCTTATTCAGTTGAGAAAACATATCAAGCGCGAATGAGGAATTTGCTTCCACCAGCTTCTCCATGGCTGCACCGTGCGGGGATCTGTTCGGAGATGAGCGGTGAGATTTAAACAGGTGAGAGTGTGAAACCGGGAGGGGCTTTTCTGTGGGAGATGAGCGATGAGATTTTAAAAGGTGCGCCACTGGGTGGGGTTCTTCTGTTGGAGATGAGGTATTAGATCAAATCACACACACAGGTGACACTGGGTGGAGTTCCAAGGAACTTCCGTGTCTTCGCCCTCGCCCTCATAGCTCATTCGCTACCCGTCGCAGTGACGTCATGTTCAGGGTGTGGGCTTGTTCACGCCCATTTATCAAACGCCTTGCCTGTCATTTTCTTTCCTTTATTTGTTTCTCGATTTAGAAAGATTAATTTCAGTTTTTTTTTTTTACCTTTTTACATCGAAAGCTCGTTTTGTATTTGAGCTTCCCAGATTTTTAAAGTAGGTTAAACTTTGACCTTGTCAGGCCTTTCTTTGCACCCTCCAAGCGGTAGCTACAAGTAAAAGTGTATTATAAACAAGTACACATACATTCAAAGTACACCGCCCCCATGCCAAATAATTAAATATCCTACAGCGCGGCATTGCCGGGGCGCCTCAGGCGCCTGGCAATACCGCAGTGCAGCTCATAGAGGCTGCATTGGGAGGGAGAGGTGTACACTAATTGATTGATTAATTGTATAATTAAAATCAATAAAAGATTATCACAAAATATTTTCTTAATCAATTAGCTAATAGCATGACTAAACCACTAGTGCTTCATCCGAAGATGTATCTTTCAGAAATTTAATTAAATAAGTCATTAATAAAAAATTAAATAATTAATTGATTACTCAATAAATAATTAATCGATTAATCAATAAATTTAAATGATTAATCAATAAATCAAAAATATCCTTGATAGCCACATCACTTGGTCACTCATGTCCAAATATTAGCTTCCCAGCTCAAAAGGTGCCTGAGATATTGGCCAAATGAGAAAGAAAATAAATAAATGATTAATAATGAAAATAAATAAATAATAATCATAAAAAAATTAAATTATTAATCAATTTGGTCAGACAACACATAAACTACCACTATTTCATCAGAATCTGTAACTTAAAAAAAAAAAATTTTTTAGTCATTAATCGAATAATTAAATAATTAATCGATTAATTGATTAATTAATAAATCAAAAATATGCTTTGCAGCCAAATCACCTGGTCATTGGCATGTCCAAATGTCAGCTTCCTAACTCAAAAGGTGCCTGAGTTAATGGTCAGAAGAGAAAGGAAATTTGATGAATTAAATAAGTACTAAATTAATCGCTAATAATTAAATAACATCAATTTATTGATTAATCAAAAAAAAAAATACCGTTTTTGACAAAGGACTTGCTCACTATTGTGCCGAAATTTCAGCTTCCTAGCTCAAAGGATGGCTGAGATATCGTCCGGACAAACAAACAAGAAAGAAAACAAGTACACATACATTCAAAGTACACCGCCCCATGCCAAATAATTAAATATGCTGCAGCGCGGCATTGCCGGGGCGCCTCTGGCGCCCGGCAATACCGCAGTGCAGCTCATTGAGGCTGCATTGGGAGGGAGAGGTGTACACTAATTGATTGATTAATTGTATAATTAAAATCAATAAAAGATTATCACAAAATATTTTCATAATCAATTGGCTAATCGCATAACTAAACCACTGGTGCTTCATCCGAAGATGTATCTTTTAGAAATTTAATTAAATAAGTCACTTATAAATAATTAAATAATTAATTGATTACTCAATAAATAATTAATCGATTAATCAATAAATAATTAATAGATGAAATGATTAATCAATAAATCAAAAATATCCTTGATAGCCACATCACTTGGTCACTCATGTCCAAATATTAGCTTCCCAGCTCAAAAGGTGCCTGAGATATTGGCCAAATGAGAAAGAAAATAAATAAATGATTAATAATGAAAATAAATAAATAATAATCATAAAAAAATTAAATTATTAATCAATTTGGTCAGAGAACACATAAACTACCACTATTTCATCAGAATCTGTAACTTTAAAAAAAAAAAAATTTTTGTCATTAATCGAATAATTAAATAATTAATCGATTAATTGATTAATTAATAAATCAAAAATATCCTTTGCAGTCTAATCACCTGGTCATTGGCATGTCCAAATATCAGCTTCCTAACTCAAAAGGTGCCTGAGTTAATGGTCAGAAGAGAAAGGAAATTTGATTAATTAAATAAGTACTTAATTAATCGCTAATAATTAAATAACTCCTCAATTTATTGATTAATCAAAAAAAAAACAAGTACAAATACATTCAAAGTACACCGCCCCATGCCAAATAATTAAATATGCTGCAGCGCGGCATTGCCGGGGCGCCTCTGGCGCCCGGCAATACCGCAGTGCAGCTCATTAAGGCTGCATTGGGAGGGAGGGGTGTACACTAATTGATTGATTAATTGTATAATTAAAATCAATAAAAGATTATCACAAAATATTTTCATAATCAATTGGCTAATCGCATAACTAAACCACTAGTGCTTCATCCGAAGATGTATCTTTTAGAAATTTAATTAAATAAGTCATTTATAAAAAATTAAATAATTAATTGATTACTCAATAAATAATTAATCGATTAATCAATAAATAATTAATAGATGAAATGATTAATCAATAAATCAAAAATATCCTTGATAGCCACATCACTTGGTCACTCATGTCCAAATATTAGCTTCCCAGCTCAAAAGGTGCCTGAGATATTGGCCAAATGAGAAAGAAAATAAATAAATGATTAATAATGAAAATAAATAAATAATAATCATAAAAAAATTAAATTATTAATCAATTTGGTCAGAGAACACATAAACTACCACTATTTCATCAGAATCTGTAACTTAAAAAAAAAAAATTTTTTTGTCATTAATCGAATAATTAAATAATTAATCGATTAATTGATTAATTAATAAATCAAAAATATCCTTTGCAGCCAAATCACCTGGTCATTGGCATGTCCAAATATCAGCTTCCTAACTCAAAAGGTGCCTGAGTTAATAATGGTCAGAAGAGAAATGAAATTTAATTAATTAAATAAGTACTTAATTAAACGCTAATAATTAAATAACTCCTCAATTAATTGATTATTCAAAAAACAAAAAATACCGTATTTGACAAAGGACTTGCTCACTACTGTGCCGAAATTTCAGCTTCCGAGCTCAAAGGATGGCTGAGATATCGTCCGGACAACCAAGAAAACAAACAAACAAGTACACATACATTCAAAGTACACCGCCCCATGCCAAATAATTAAATATGCTGCAGCGCGGCATTGCCGGGGCGCCTCCGGCGCCCGGCAATACCGCAGTGCAGCTCATTGAGGCTGCATTGGGAGGGAGAGGTGTACACTAATTGATTGATTAATTGTATAATTAAAATCAATAAAAGATTATCACAAAATATTTTCATAATCAATTGGCTAATCGCATAACTAAACCAGTAGTGCTTCATCCGAAGATGTATCTTTTAGAAATTTAATTAAATAAGTCATTTATAAAAAATTAAATAATTAATTGATTACTCAATAAATAATTAATCGATTAATCAATAAATACTTAATAGATGAAATGATTAATCAATAAATCAAAAATATCCTTGATAGCCACATCACTTGGTCACTCATGTCCAAATATTAGCTTCCCAGCTCAAAAGGTGCCTGAGATATTGGCCAAATGAGAAAGAAAATAAATAAATGATTAATAATGAAAATAAATAAATAATAATCATAAAAAAATTAAATTATTAATCAATTTGGTCAGAGAACACATAAACTACCACTATTTCATCAGAATCTGTAACTTAAAAAAAAAAAATTTTTTTGTCATTAATCGAATAATTAAATAATTAATCGATTAATTGATTAATTAATAAATCAAAAATATCCTTTGCAGCCAAATCACCTGGTCATTGGCATGTCCAAATATCAGCTTCCTAACTCAAAAGGTGCCTGAGTTAATAATGGTCAGAAGATAAATGAAATTTAATTAATTAAATAAGTACTTAATTAAACGCTAATAATTAAATAACTCCTCAATTAATTGATTATTCAAAAAACAAAAAATACCGTATTTGACAAAGGACTTGCTCACTACTGTGCCGAAATTTCAGCTTCCTAGCTCAAAGGATGGCTGAGATATCGTCCGGACAACCAAGAAAGAAAACAAGAAACCAGAGTGAAAACTGAGTACTCTCTTTCAGCGTGCGTCACTGCCGAGCCCCCTTTGGTGCCCGGCAATGACGATTTGCAATGCCTGGAGATGGCATAGGAAAGGAGCGGTGTACAACAAGAAACCAGAGTGAAAACTGAGTACTCTCTTTCAGCGTGCGTCACTGCCGAGCCCCCTTTGGTGCCCGGCAATGACGATTTGCAATGCCTGGAGATGGCATAGGAAAGGAGCAGTGTACAAAAATACCGTTTTTGACAAAGGACTTGCTCACTATTGTGCTGAAATTTCAGCTTCCTAGCTCAAAGGATGGCTGAGATATCGCCCGGACAACCAAGAAAGAAAACAAACAAACAAGAAAGAAAACAAGAAAACAAACAAGAAACCAGAGTGAAAACTGAGTACTCTCTTTCAGTGTGCGTCACTGCCGAGCCCCCTTTGGTGCCCGGCAATGACGATTTGCAATGCCTGGAGATGGCATAGGAAAGGAGCGGTGTACAACAAGAAAACAAACAAACAAACAACCAGAGTGAAAACTGAGTACTCTCTTTCAGCGTGCGTCACTGCCGAGCCCCCTTCGGTGCCCGGCAATGACGATTTGCAATGCCTGGAGATGGCATAGGAAAGGAGCGGTGTACAATATTACGAACAAGTACAGATACATTCAAAGTACACCGCCCCCATGCCAAATTATTAAATATCCTACAGCGCGGCATTGCCGGGGCGCCTCCGTTCAGCTCAGAGAGGCTGCATTGGGAGGGAGAGGTGTAGTGCAGTGCTTCATCCGAAGATTCATCTTTTCGAAATTTAATTAAATAGGACATAAATAAAAATTAAATAATTAATTGATTAATCAATAAATAATTAATCGATTAATCAATAAATAATTAATCGATTAAATGATGAATCAATAAATCAAAAATATCCTTGATAGCCACATCACTTGGTCACCTATGTCCAAATATTAGCTTCTGAGCTCAAAAGGTGCCTGAGATATTGGCCAAATGAGAAAGAAGATAAATATATGATTAATAATGAAAATAAATAAATAATAATCATAAAAAAATTAAATTATTAATCAATTCGGTCAGAGAACACATAAACCACCACCATTTCATCAGAATCTGTAACTTTAAAAAAAAATTTTTTTTGTCATTAATCAAATAATTAAAGAATTAATCGATTAATTGATTAATTAATAAATCAAAAATAGCCTTTGCAGCCAAATCACCTGGTCATTGGCATGTCCAAATATCAGCTTCCTAACTCAAAAGGTGCCTGAGTTAATGGTCAGAAGAGAAAGGAAATTTGATTAATTAAATAAGTACTTAATTAATCGCTAATAATTAAATAACTCCTCAATTAATTGATTAATTAAAAAACAAAAAATACTGTTTTTGAAAAAGGACTTGCTCACTACTGTGCCGAAATTTCAGCTTCCTAGCTCAAAGGATGGCTGAGATATCGCCCGGACAAACAAACGAAAGAAAGAAAGAAAGAAAACAAACAAACAAGAGTGAAAACTGAGTACTCCCTTTCAGCGTGCGTCACTGCTGAGCTCCCTTCGGTGCCCGGCAATGACGATTTGCAATGCCTGGAGATGGCATAGGAAAGGTGCAGTGTACAACAACCAGAGTGAAAACGGAGTACTCCCTTTCAGCGTGCGTCACTGCCGAGCCCCCTTCGGTGCCCGGCAATGACGTTTTGCAATGCCTGGAGATGGCATAGGAAAGGAGCGGTGTACAATATCATAACTGGAACGTAATGATTCAGAACGAGAGTTTTAAGTGTAATTTTTAATTTAAAATAAATTGGAAATGTATTCAAAGAATAAGCCATGGGTGTGGTTCATAAGCCTACCAATCAGCTTGTAGAGTTCTAGACAGTGGCTTAAGCACTCGAGCAAGCACTCCAAAGAAACGTTGTTACGGAACAGGTTGCTTGGTAAGCGAAAGCAATGTCATGTATGAAGCTGCAAACATTCACCGTTGTATCCCTACGCCCCAGCTCGGATGGCGCTGCGGTGAATCGGGGCCTGTATCGGGAGAGTCAATAAACGTGTACTACAATCGATCGTAGTCTGTCGAGATACCTTACATGGTGACGAGGTTAAACATCTAGAGTCTAGACCATGACTTCTTTCGGCCATATCGATGAATTTGACCCTCATGAGGGAGATTTTGACACGTATTCTGAGCGGTTGTCTTACTACTTCGAGGCGAACGGCATCGCGACCGAAGCCCGGATGAAGACCGTCTTCCTGTCGGTTTGCGGGGGTGAGACGTTCACACTCGTTAAAAACCTGATTCGTCCTCGGACTATCCAGGAGCTCACGTATGCAGAGCTCAAGGCTGCTTTGAAGGAACATTGTAATCCATCTCCTTCAGTCATCCTGTGTCGGTTTAATTTTTACATGTGCAGACAGCAGCAAGGTCAGTCGATCGCAGACCTCATTGCACACCTCAAAAAACTGTCACATCTGTGTGAATTTGGGGACATGATTGACGACATGCTCCGCGATTTGTTGGTGGTTGGCATGTCCGATGACCGCACTCGTAGACGCCTGATTGCTGAGAGAAGACTGACGTTCCAAAATGCCAGAGACACCGCCATTTCCATGGAAAGTGCTGAACGCAACGCCACAAGCATCGGTGCCACTCGCTCGTCTGGTACCAGCCCTGCTGTGAATCGGTTGGATCATGATCAGCCAAAACGTTGGAACAACGCTCCTCGTGAGAAGCCAGTGCAGTCTCAACACACACAACAAATGTTTTCGGTGCAACGGAAAGCACCCTCCGGAGACGTGTCGGTTCAAAGATGCGACCTGCCATTTCTGTTCGAAAACTCGCCATATTGCTCCAGCTTGCATCACTCGCAAATCGGGAAAAGGGAAAGCTGCTGACAAGAAGATTCATCAGTTTATCGGTTCGGAGGAACCTGAGTTTGATCAGGTGAACTGTTTCCGACAACTCGAAATCGTGTGACCTGTTTCATATTGATTCTCACCATAAGTGGGACCCTCTTCTTGCCACTGTTGTCGTCAACAATCGACCATTGCAAATGGAGGTCGACACTGGTGCGGCCGTCTCGCTCATCAGCCATGCTGTTTTCACAAACCTGTGGAGTGATGCTGACCGACCCCATCTGAAACCTACTACCTATGGACTCTCCACCTTCACAGGTGAGAAGATTGTTCCCTGCGGTACATGTGACGTCACGGTGGGCTACGATAACCGTGAGTTTCACCTACCCCTGATCGTCATTCCTGGAAAGGGCGCTTCCTTACTCGGCAGGAACTGGTTGAGCATAATTCAACTGAAGTGGAAAAGCATTCATCAACTCCGGGCAGCCAACGTTTCTCCTACCGCAGCATACACACTCAAAAATGTGCTGGATACGTACCCGGATGTCTTCAAGGATGAGCTTGGAACCTTGAAAAGACATACGGCTAAACTCAGTGTTGACCGGGATGCCAATCCTATATTTTGCAGAGCTCACCCAGTCCCTTTCGCCCTGCGGGAGTGGATTGACAAGGAACTGGATCATCTTGAAAATCTGGGGATCAATGAGCAAATCCAGTATGCCGAATGGGCGGCGCCCATCGTTCCAGTCATAAAATCGGACCAGTTCATCCGCATATGTGGAGATTATAAAATGACCGTGAACAAGTGTTCTTCATTGGATAAATATCCAATCCCGAGGATCGAAGATCTCTATGCTCGTCTCACGGGAAGCAAGACTTTTACGAACCTCCATGTCAAATCCGCCTATCTACAGCTCCGCTACATCCCGAATGTGACCGACGTTTTGGGCCCCCTTTATCGGCTTTTGAGGAAAGGAGTCTCTTGGAGCTGGGGATCCACTGAACAATCAGCATTCCAGACCTCTAAGGATCTGCTCAAATCGTCCAATGTTCTCGTTCATTTTGATCCAGAGAAGGATCTTGTGCTGACATGCGATGCCTGTCGGTATGGAGTGGGGAGTGTATTATCACACGTGATGCCTGATGGTACGGAAAGACCTGTTGCATTTGCATCCAGAACATTGTCCCTGGCAGAGAAGAACTATTCCCAACTTGACAAGGAAGGATTGGAAATCGTTTTCGGCGTCAGCAAATTTCGCCAGTACCTTCTTGGACATCATTTCACAATTCGCACTGATCACAAGCCGCTGATCAGTCTGTTTGGTCCAACTGAGGCGACATCTGACACACGACCGCCCAGGATCATCCGCTGGTCCCTGTTTCTCTCTGCTTATGACTACACCATATGTTATAAGCCCGGTTCGTCTATCACAAATGCAGATGCCATGAGTCGGTTACCCCTTCCAGAATCCGTTGATGATTCGCCTACACCAGGATCCATTATCACCCTGATGGATCATCTGGAAGATTGTGCTGTCGATTCCGGCCAGATCCGCACTCATACTCGACGAGACCCCGTTCTGTCCAGAACTGTCCAGGCTTTACAGCTTGGATGGCATTTGCTACCTGAGGGTGACCCAGCTTTTGCGGCTTTTAAAGCACGTAAAAACGAACTCAGCGTGGAAAATCGTTGCCATTTTGGGGATGTCATGTCGTGATCCCGGAAAATCTGCGTTCCAGGGTCATGGATGAAATCCATGACTGTCACCCCGGGATTGTGAAGCTGAAGTCACTGGCTAGAAACTATGTGTGGTGACCGAATCTTGATGCTGATATCGAACATCATGTTCGACATTGTTACCCCTTCCAGAGCACCCGGAATACACCTGCGAAAGCGCCACTGCATCCCTGGGAATGGCCCAGCGAGCCGTGGCATCGCCTGCATCTCGATTATGCCGGGCCTATTAACGGCAGCATGATTCTAATAATTACGGATGCGCACACAAAATGGATTGATGCCTATGTGATGCTTAGTACTACGTCAGCCATTGTCATCGAAAGACTCAGATGCTGTTTCGCCACTCATGGTCTGCCCAGGATGATCGTGAGTGATAACGGTTCGTGTTTTCCCAGGTCCGAGTTTGCCGAGTTCACACGTCGGAACGGCATCAAACATAAGTTTGTCAGCCCACATCACCAGGCTTCAAATGGCTTGGCCGAACGATCCGTGGGAATGATCAAATCCGGATTGCAGAAACTTCAGGAGGGAACCCTGGAAACAAAGCTTTCTCGTCTCCTGTTCAAATACCGCATCACGCCACAATCAACAACCGGTGCAGCTCCGTCTGAGTTATTGATGAAACGACGCTTGAGATCGACACTTGACAATCTCAAACCAAACATATTGTAACGGATTTGGGAAACCCTGCACTTGGTGTAATTGTTGTATATATCACCCTCTGTAAATAATAATTCTTTGTAAATACCTCCATTCGTGTAAAGGTCAAAGGTCGTCCCCTAGTTAGTCCATCGCACCACGTAGCGAACCATAGGATCTCTCCATAGTTATATCCTTATTATGTGTGTCAGGTAAGGCTAAGTTTCCACTAGTTGACCTTACGTTGCATCAAATCAAATAAGGATAGGCCCTACAGCTCCCTCAACATCAGCGCGATTGATTTTCTAACCCGTGCGCCGCCATTACGCACGCGGTCGTCTTGGAGAAGAAGGGGGAGGAGTCAGCCAAGCGCCAGGAACATGGCGTGGCTCTGCCAACGCCTCATCAAGGGGCGGGACCGGTGAGCCCTCGCGACCAACCAAGGCCGAGGCGAGCTCACCGGTGGGCGTTTCCAAAAGGCAAGCGGCTTGATACGCGGGCGGCCAATATAAGCGCCGCCACGGACTACTTACAGAGGTCGAGTGGAGAGAGCAGAGGCGAGCGGCAGAAAGAGAGCCACGGAGATTGACCGGCAGAGATTTGAATTGCATATGCAACATACCAGCTTTCACCCGCTATATAATTGTCCGGTCGCATCCAACGACACGCGGAGCTGTTTGCCGGGTTTCGCCTTGACCCCAAAGCGTGGACCAGAGCGCGCGCTTGGAGCCGGCCCTCGACGCCTACCATCTGCCTGGACCCTTCTCTGCCTTCCTATACCATCCCTGCCATTCCATCCTTTCGTGTAAGTGTGTTTGTTCTGTGCTGGGCGTTTGATAAGTTAAGCCTGTATAAGCTTGCCCTGTGTCTGCTTCTTCTTCTTCCCTTGTACATGCCCTTCTTTTGTTTCCTCTTCGGGTTTTTGTACATAGTTAATAAATCTTTGGTCTCCCTTTACTTTAGTTTCCTCTCTTATTCGATCGCTTTCGTGATTTCTGTCAATTTGAGTACCTGTGGCCCGATTTTGGCAGAACCGCTTTACAATTGGGTTAGTCCTTTGCTAACGGCTCGGATTCTGGATTGCTAAACCGCTCGGCAATTACCATCTTGTCCGGGATTCGAGCGGGGCCACCCACTTGCTTTGTGGAGGGATTGGCGGAGGTGTCCGGGAATCCCTTGACCAATCACCTTGGCCAATCCTATCCCACTAAGGAGCAGGGTGGGTCCAGGAACGGAGACGGCCAGCTTAACGACGGGGGGATTAAACCCCCCTCAGTAAGGGGAGTGCCGTACTCTGGATTCCGTAACAATATCATCGAATGTTTATCAGAGCCAGCTTAATCAAAAGTTGGTGCACGATAAGTCGTCCAACAGTCGCTGTATAAACATCGGAGATCCAGTGTTTGCCCGAAATTTTGGTGCAGGTGCGACGTGGCTACCGGGGGACATCATCGAGAAGCCAGGTCCACTCTCCTGCGTGATTCGCCTGCAGGACGGCCGTGAAATTCGTCGACATCAGGACCACATAACCTACCGTCACTGTCAGTCGATAGAGCCTGCAGCATCGTCACAGTCAGAACAACAGTTCGACCCACCACTGCCAGAGATCGTCGTGGCCGCTCCAGCCGGCTGGGATGCCCCGAAAACCTCTGCGAACACTACACCCTTCGTGGAGACCAAAGGAATCACCTCGGACTCTGTATCCACTGGTACACTGCGACCCAAAGGAATCACCTCGGACTCTGTATCCACTGGTACACCGCGACGCTCAATGTGTGAGAGAAAAGCACCCGACCGGTTGAATCTTTGAAGATGTTTTTTTTCACGTTGACACATGTTCTATTTTCACGTTGACACATGTTCTATTTTCACGTATTTTCATTATTTTCATAATCGTTTGCACACATATTTTCACATGTTTTGGAATTGTTGCTTTTGAAATGTCAATTCTGGAAATCTAGCACGTATTGCTCTTGGTAATTTTGGACTTAAAGGGGAGGACGTCATGTATGTGTGGAGAGTTGTCGTAAAGCCAAAGGGGGGACATGGGGGGCACACCACGTGACACAGGGCACCTGAGAAATATATATTTAATTGTGTCTTTCTTTTGCTTGCTTCAAAAAACTAGATTCACTGCAAAACATGTTGATTCACGACTCGGTCATATCCAACCTTGGGGACATTTTTCCACCATCTTCTAAGGAAGAAAGTTATGGGAATAGTTGTAAATTAACCTCGAATGCCTTCTTAAGGTAAAGGTAAAAAATACCGTTATGTATTTTTACCAATAACCAAAATATGTTTCGTTTTAACTGATTGCTGTATGCTCCGAAGAGTTGTCGTAAAGCCAAAGGGGGGACATGGGGGGCACACCACGTGACACAGGGCACCTGAGAAATATATATTTAATTGTGTCTTTCTTTTGCTTGCTTCAAAAAACTAGATTCACTGCAAAACATGTTGATTCACGACTCGGTCATATCCAACCTTGGGGACATTTTTCCACCATCTTCTAAGGAAGAAAGTTATGGGAATAGTTGTAAATTAACCTCGAATGCCTTCTTAAGGTAAAGGTAAAAAATACCGTTATGTATTTTTACCAATAACCAAAATATGTTTCGTTTTAACTGATTGCTGTATGCTCCGAAGAGTTGTCGTAAAGCCAAAGGGGGGACATGGGGGGCACACCACGTGACACAGGGCACCTGAGAAATATATATTTAATTGTGTCTTTCTTTTGCTTGCTTCAAAAAACTAGATTCACTGCAAAACATGTTGATTCACGACTCGGTCATATCCAACCTTGGGGACATTTTTCCACCATCTTCTAAGGAAGAAAGTTATGGGAATAGTTGTAAATTAACCTCGAATGCCTTCTTAAGGTAAAGGTAAAAAATACCGTTATGTATTTTTACCAATAACCAAAATATGTTTCGTTTTAACTGATTGCTGTATGCTCCGAAGAGTTGTCGTAAAGCCAAAGGGGGGACATGGGGGGCACACCACGTGACACAGGGCACCTGAGAAATATATATTTAATTGTGTCTTTCTTTTGCTTGCTTCAAAAAACTAGATTCACTGCAAAACATGTTGATTCACGACTCGGTCATATCCAACCTTGGGGACATTTTTCCACCATCTTCTAAGGAAGAAAGTTATGGGAATAGTTGTAAATTAACCTCGAATGCCTTCTTAAGGTAAAGGTAAAAAATACCGTTATGTATTTTTACCAATAACCAAAATATGTTTCGTTTTAACTGATTGCTGTATGCTCCGAAGAGTTGTCGTAAAGCCAAAGGGGGGACATGGGGGGCACACCACGTGACACAGGGCACCTGAGAAATATATATTTAATTGTATCTTTCTTTTGCTTGCTTCAAAAAACTAGATTCACTGCAAAACATGTTGATTCACGACTCGGTCATATCCAACCTTGGGGACATTTTTCCACCATCTTCTAAGGAAGAAAGTTAAGGGAATAGTTGTAAATTAACCTCGAATGCCTTCTTAAGGTAAAGGTAAAAAATACCGTTATGTATTTTTACCAATAACCAAAATATGTTTCGTTTTAACTGATTGCTGTATGCTCCGAAGAGTTGTCGTAAAGCCAAAGGGGGGACATGGGGGGCACACCACGTGACACAGGGCACCTGAGAAATATATATTTAATTGTGTCTTTCTTTTGCTTGCTTCAAAAAACTAGATTCACTGCAAAACATGTTGATTCACGACTCGGTCATATCCAACCTTGGGGACATTTTTCCACCATCTTCTAAGGAAGAAAGTTATGGGAATAGTTGTAAATTAACCTCGAATGCCTTCTTAAGGTAAAGGTAAAAAATACCGTTATGTATTTTTACCAATAACCAAAATATGTTTCGTTTTAACTGATTGCTGTATGCTCCGAAGAGTTGTCGTAAAGCCAAAGGGGGGACATGGGGGGCACACCACGTGACACAGGGCACCTGAGAAATATATATTTAATTGTGTCTTTCTTTTGCTTGCTTCAAAAAACTAGATTCACTGCAAAACATGTTGATTCACGACTCGGTCATATCCAACCTTGGGGACATTTTTCCACCATCTTCTAAGGAAGAAAGTTATGGGAATAGTTGTAAATTAACCTCGAACAGGGGATGATGTAATATGTATCCCTTGATCTTTGTGTGCCTGGTTTCTTATGTTTCACTACCAAATGTTCACATCATAGAACTTTATTATGGGAATGCATCGCTGGGCCTTGGAAAGCCCAGCTTGTTTGGAATTAGAGCCTGAGAAATATCTTCCTTTTTGTATCTTCAAAGGCCCTCTCTTGTCTGAGGTCATAATTAGCGCAGCGTTTTTCCTGTTATTTCATGTATATAACAAATTGTATTTTGCGGAGTTTTTAGAGGGTGGCTTGGACTTGCAGGTCTTGTGTGACAAGGCCCTGTGATTTCAAGGCATGCTCCACAATATTGTGTTTGCTCGATTTTGTATTAAACCTCATTTTGCTGCTTCAAGGTGCCCCTTCTTGAGTTCCAAAGGGGGGGCCAAACCGTCATCTGGAGTCAGAAGTAGGATACATCCAGGTGCATGTCGAGGGGGGGCACGCTCCTCAGGTCGGGGAGAGGCCAAAAAGCCAGCGCTGGCACCATTTGGGCTGAGGTAAGCATATTTGCACTCCCAAATTTAAAGCCTCTCTCTTCCATTTGGATGCGTGGGGCCTCTGGACTGTACTTGAGGATGTATCTCGAACCAAATTGAAGCAACCAGTGGATTAATGAATCGAGCAAGGAGGGCGCCCTAGGTTAGGAGGGATAGCCCTCGAGGGATAGCCTCAGGATAAGGTACCCCCGGCGTGGGAGTAGTTACCTAGCCCCCGGCGTGGGAAGGAAGAATAGACCCAGGCGTGGGTGGATATGGATAAGGATATGGATAAGGATATGGAAGAATAAGGATAAGAATGGGTAATAGATATTGGTGTTAAGAATACTCCGGCGTGAGTACTGTGTTAAGAGAAGGGTATTATAGATCGGGGGGCGGCCCGATCTTCGACCCGCTGGAGGGACTAGCCCAAGGAAGGTAGGACGATGAGTATTTTAAGTTAAGCTACGCACTGGATGTGTGTATCTGATAAACCCCCCCCCCCCCCCCCCCTCAAGGCCTTCTTTGTCCTGTCTCAGGATTTAAGGCATGCACATCCGGTGCAGTTTTTACCCAAAGGAAGGAGTTCTGACAATATGCTATAGGCAGGTCAAGTATTAGCTCTTTCTGGACAAGAGATGAGGTTAGATCTGGAGAAATAAAACAGAGAGGATTATAATGTACGAGGTGTGTGGAATCCAGCTGTGAACATGCGAGCCGAGACATGCAGGCAGGTTACCGGGGCAACGGAGTAGCTGCCTCGCGGGGAACAGCGAGGTGGGACGGAATCGAGACAGGAATGCGGACCATGCTGTGCACAAGCAGGGACGCATTCGTGTGTGTGAACAATGCGAGTGATGAGGTGGCTTGAAGTGATGTGTTGGAGTGAGCACATGTATGTTGTGTGCTGAGTGGAAGCGGTGCTGCATTGTCGAGCATGCTTCCAAGGAAGACTTTGGGATGCTAGAGTTGGAAGCGTTTTTGTTTTGTATCTCAAGGGAGATATTGGTTATTTCTTATATGTGGAAATAGGAAATGTTTATGTGATTTTTGGAGAAGGATAAATTAAACTGGAATCAGAAAAGCGCAGGTACCAGATAGGAGAAAGGCAGGAGAAGTGCTGAGACTTCAAGAGCAGAGGAAGAAGCAGATAAAGCACAGGAAGAAAGAAATCCAGGTAGAAACCAAGGGATGGATAGGCTCACAGCAAGGGGCCAGGTAAGTTCACAGGTAGGTAGGATTGGAGTGTGCATGAGTGTGCATGAATTTATACTGTATTGTATGGAGAATGAAGTGTCAGTCACATGGTATGTGTGTATAAGGGAATGAATGATCTGTCATTACAGCGTGTATTTGTGTTTATTGTGTGTGTGTCATTGATGTGTGTCATTGACGTGTGATTGACAGTTGACAAGGGGTTCCCCAAATTGCCTGCAGGCGTTGGGCAATCCGGATGAGTACTTTGGAATTATATCATTTATATGTTGTGAAGGTGAAAATTGATTGAGTAAATTTGGGGAAGAAATAAAAGGTATCAGTTTAGATTTTGAGATGCCATGTGGGACTCAGTCTGCTGGGGAAAATTGGCAGGGAATAATGAGTATGTTATGGAGAGCATGTGTAGACAGGGCTTTAAAACAAGTGTTCAATTACATCCCCACATTAACGGCTCTCCAGATGTAGCAAGGGAGAATGGGAGTAAAAGTCAAAAATGATAGGCTGTCAACCGACTGGGTGTTTATTCAACGGCATGGCCGGGGCTTGTATTTGGCCGACTTGGGATGGCAGAATGCGTTGAATGAAGGCAAGAATGACATGTGATGCTGGCGTGAGTCCAATCGGAAGGATGGATGGTTATGGTTTCACCCGGTCTGTTTATCTGTCTGTCTGTCCGGACACGGAGCTCTTGGGGAGAGCCAGGATGGGTTGGGGTGACCAAGATGAATGTGGACAATATATTAATTGTTTGCCATTGTGAAAATTTGCCCTCGATTTTGGACGAAGACATATGGCATTTGCTGTCCGGCTCATTGATACTCCTATGTGATGCGGGGTATGTGTGTGGTGATGGTGTCTGGGGCCTCAGGGTTTGCCCCTGCCTATTTGCCGGTCCGTCTTGGCTGTCTGTTACATTTGACCCTCAGAAAAGGTTTCGTGAAAGGGGTTACACTTGATGGGCCAACTTATGGACAGGAACATGGAATTTGTACAGAATGCAGGCGATAACCCACCTGTGTCTATCTCTGTGTGTGTGTGTCCGTATTTGTCTGGCTTTCTGGCTGTCCATGGAGTCATGTCTCTGAACACTGATTTTGAGGGAGTTGCGGGTGTGCCATGGAGTTCAGGTGCACCTGCGGTGGTTGGAAGGTGGTGGTGGAGCGGGTGCGAGGATGCACGCTTGGATTAAAACATGTATTTAATTATCTGAGGGATGTGTGCCGAGGTGCAGTGTGGATCAATTAAGGGAGAGGGCACTTCGACTTTGTACATCCGTGGACTTTGCCATGCGTGTGAAAGCGCAAGTCGATGATAATAATGTCTTGTCCAGCACAATATTTTCGCAGCTATGGAATGTGCTCGAATTCCATGTTGGTGCAATGCGAGTGTGATTCCTGCCATGCATGCCGCGAGAGATACGTTGTTTGTGATGGGACTGTGGCGAAAAGTTGGATAGCCACGTGTAGAATATAAGATGCGTCGGTACATTTGTGTTGATCGATGCGCCGAAAAAGAAGTTGGAGGCGCAGTTGCAGGTGCGGACCAAAGCGGTGTCCGCGGTGTTTACTGGGGGTCGAATGTCACTCCCTCAGTGTCTGCAGACTTGTCGTTCGGCAGTGTCGAAAGACAGGTTCGATTGTCGGTCTGTCTGCTTGATTTTCGGGTCTCACTCTGAGTATATGGTCGTTTTCTGTTTTGTGCTTTAATGGTGGTTGATTTGACTTCCCTGAAAGGGGGACAATAAATATTTGGCGTTAGCTGTTGTCATTTCGGATGTTTGCAGTTGTAATGTGGAGCCAGTCTGTCTGTCCGACTGGGTGTGTCTGACTGCGTCTGCAGATATGGATCAAGGAGGAGCAGTGTCTGCGGTGTCTGTTATGGTGTCGAATGTCATTCACTGTGTCTGCTGACGTGTCGTGTGACTATGGTGACTATGATGGTGTGTCCTGGCGGGAAGAATCGAGGCAGCCTACAGATTTGAATGGAATGGCCTCTGTGAGACCATCCTGTTAGTACGTTGGGGGTTCGTCTGTCTGTCTGTCTGTGAATGGAAACTCAGAAAATTGGACTGGACTTCGACAGAAGGCAGGTGGGTGGTCACCTGCTGTGAATTGTGGTGGAACATTTGTGATGTCCCCTAATACGAGGGGACGAATTGGTTTGTAAATGTGTTGTGCAGGTACTTTCTCTGTAGGTAGCCAAATTCTACCTGGGGTAAGTCCAGGTGGAGAGGGGAGTTGTCTCTGATGCCTTGCTCCACGGGGCAGTACTATTGTTGTCAAGTCTCATGTAATCCTGGTTAACGTATATCTATGGACAAGAGCTGCACTTTATTTTAGTAAGTGACTGGGAAAGTTTGTTTTAAAAAGTGCCAGTGGAGTTGTTTAGAGTTATGGAGGTCACAGCTCGCTGGAACCTCTTTGTTTATGTTTGGCTGACTTACACTGGCTAGTGTATGGGAAAAAGGGGGACTGAAAATGCTTTGAATTTGCAGCCTGGCGGACAAGAGCTGTGTTTGGGAAGGTTAGAATCCAGCATTTTGCAGCCCTGAGCAGAGGGGATTGCCCATTGGGTATGTTTAGGATTTAACAGAGTGGTGGAGGTCTGTGGAAATATGAATCCAATGTTTGATGGATACCGTGTCGGTGTGCTCTGAGTTCGAAGTAAGATGATGCGATTATTTCAGATTTATCATAGTTAAGTTTGAGAAAGTTGATTTGAAGCCAGGATTTATTTCAGTGATGCAGTCCGTCAGGATAGAGTTGAGCAGTGGATTTGTGTCTGTCAGAGGTAAGATTTGAACCAAGAAAGGGCGGTGCCGGTAATGTTAAAGGTGCGATTCCAGGGAGGGCTATTCGGGTACTTTGAAGTGATTTACATCGGAATGCATCTCTTGGAGGACTCCCGCTGTTCAAGGGAGGAAAGGTGTGAAATAGTGACGTCATCCTCGCTGGAAATGTGGTTGGGAATGGCAGGATTGACGCGAGAGTCACAGTGGGTGAAAAAATTGACCAACATGAGAATTAGGTCTATTTCAATAAATAGATCAGGTTATTTTCTTTTTATTATTTGATTATTGGGCAGCTATTGGGCCAGAGGCTAAAACAGGTGTCTGCAACAGGTGCATGGGATGCTAAGAGAGGTATTAGAGGACATTGGATTGACTTTAAATTGAAATGAGAATTGAACAGGTGGATTAGGAAAATGGGTTTGTTAAAATAATCGTGGCATCTGTGGGATGCAACAATTTTGTGCCAGAATAGTGTATGGGGAACCGTCATCTGGGAAGCGTCGTTAAATGGCAGTAGGTTTAGACAGGTATTGAAAGGGTTCGTGCAATGTCATTTTGGGGCACCACTCGACACAAGAGTGGTAGAGAGCTGAAGTGAATTCTGCCAATATGGTGCAATAGGGTGACAATTGATTTTTATTGGAAAACTATTTGTTTGCAGTCTTGGTTCGTACATAAGCTGGCAAAGAGATTATGCCAGTCTGAGGGAGTTTGTGTCCTTTGGATGGGAGCTGGAGCCTAGTAGGGTTGGGGCTTGTGGCTCGCCATTGTCTGTCTGCCAGTTATAGGAAAGTCGGATCAGATGAATTATTTGTCAATGACAAGTGAATCTGCAGGATTTGCTGAGAAAAGGGAGAAGGTTGGAAAAAGTGAATGGTAAAGGCAGGAAATAAAAGAAAGTGGTTGGTTATGGACTATTGTTTTTGTGATAAGAAGGTGATACAAGGGTTGGCTTGCCCTGGGGGGACCAATTAATGTAAAGTTGTGAATTTCGTTTAATAATGTTGCGTTAGATTGCTACAGGCAGGTTGCCCCAATCGAAGAGGTGATTGGGTGCTGGCGCAGATTGGATCACAGCTCTGCAGACCAGGTGAACAGAACTCCATCAGGTATGTTGGGCAATTGAATTATTACTCGTAAGGGGAGGTGATAGGGCAATTTCCCCTAGGAAGATGTGTAAATAAATGTTTACTCTACATGGGTGACTCTAGGTTCTAGAACCTAGGACAAAGCGCAGGGAAAGGAAATATTTTTCCAGTGGATTATACTGGTGCGAAATTCGCTTGAATACCAGTTGATGTATTTTGATATTTAACTACCAGCTGCTAATAACGTGAATTATGGTATGAGTCCGTGGATATTTTGTTTACACAGGATGATTAGTGAGATGAGTGAATGATATTAGATGCAGGGAAAAAAATATAGGAAAAATTGTGCTTCAGATTTTGAGACACTGATGGGATGGAAGCAATACGAGATGATGTTTACAAATATGTGTTTACAAAAAATGATGGTTGCACATAGGAAGACAACAAAGCAAGATGGAGACAATGTAGTGAGTTTCTCCATTGACTGATCATAATTGGGGGGGGGGGGGGGGGGCTAGGAATTGTGATTTGTAGTGTACTAACCAAGGCTTTAGTCCTTGCATGTGTGAGAAAGTTTACCACAGGATGGACCCTAAAGACGACCCCGGAAAGGGCCATGGTGGTGACCGCCAAGCTGACCACGGATCCAGATGCTACTCCGGCTGTCGACGTGACTGCAGACTACGGATCCTGGAACAACGACCCGAACGAGTCACTGGGCAGCAATGATGAGATCTCCGCTTCCGAAGATTGTTCTTCCTTGATTGATTTGCCTGAAAAGGATTATATTACTGATGACTATTTTAACTGCATTGACAAACTGGATTTGGATTCAGATGTGAACGTGCTCTAGCCCTCGCGGGCGTCGCTTAATGATTTTTTGTGCTGTTACTGTCTCACGACCCAGTGTGTACCCTGGTCAGAATAGGTACACCGTATCCCTGCGTGTCGTAAGAGACGACTAAGAGGGTTGGCGTCAGGAAGGGCATCCGGCCATAAAAACATTGCCTCAAAAAGAGAACCATGACAATCACAAGTACATATGGGCAGGGTGCAGCCCGAAGTGGAGATCGGTTTCTGAGGTTTGGGACATGGAATGTGGGGACAATGACAGGGAGATCAGGAGAAGTGATGGAAGTATTGGTCAGAAGAAGAGTGGACATATGTTGTGTGCAAGAGACGAGATGGAAGGGAAGTGGTGTGAGAATGGTGAAGGGTAGGCAGGGACAGAAATACAAGTTTGTGTGGCAAGGGTGCCCGGAGGGCGTGAATGGTGTTGGTGTCCTGTTTTCTGAGGAGTTTGTAGACAGTGTGGTGAGTGTGACTAGAGTGAGTGATAGGTTGATGATGGTGAAAATGATGATTGGAAAGCTCTTGGTGAACGTCATCTCGGGATATGCTCCGCAGGTTGGTCGAAGCGATGAAGAGAAGGACAAGTTCTGGTGTGCGATAGAGAAGCTGATGGAAAACGTGAAAGATGAGGAAGTTGTTGTGGTGGGAGGAGACCTGAATGGACATGTGGGAAGGAGTATGGATGGTTTTGAGGGAGTTCATGGGGGTTACGGATATGGTGTGAGAAATGGAGAAGGTGAAAGGATTTTGGAGTTTGCTGATGGAGCTGATTTGTTGATTTGTAATACTCAGTTCCAGAAAGAGGACAATAAGCTTGTTACATACACGTCAGGTGGGTCGACGACAACCGTTGACTACCTGATGGTGCGTCGGCGAGATAGGGGGCACCTCCGGGACACAAAGGTGATCCCGGGGGAGGAGGCTGTTTCACAGCACCACTTGGTTGTCTGCGACATAAGGGTGAAAGGTGCGAGGAGAGCTCGGCGGGTGAAGTACCAACCGAGAATGAAGGTGTGGAGGTTGAAAGAGGTGACAGTAAGGGAGGCATTAAAAGAGAGGCTGAGTAGGGTAGAGGATGATGTGGTTGAGCTTGAAAGTGGTTGGATGTCAATGAAAGCTAGTCTGTTGGGAGCCATTGGTGAGGTATGTGGATGGACAAAAGGACCACCGAGGCACTCGGAAACATGGTGGTGGGATGTTGAGGTTGGAAAGAGGATTGACGAGAAGAGGAAGAAGTTCAAAGAGTGGCAGAGGGCGAAGGGTACGGGAGCAGAAACAGCAGAGCATGAAAGTTATAAGGCAGCCAGGAAGGCTGCAAAGAAAGAGGTAGCAAAGGCGCAGGAGGCATGTAGGAAAATGTTCGGAGAACGCTTGGATTCGGAAGAGGGTCAGAAAGCAGTATTCAGGATTGCAAAGCAGATAGCGAAAGAGAGGTGTGATGTGATGGGGGTGAGTTGCTTGAAGGATGAAGTGGGACAAATCGTTGTCGACCCAGATGGAATTAAAGGAAGATGGAAAAGATATATGGAAATGCTGTTGAATACAGAGAATGAATGGGATGGCAACATAGAGAGTAACCCAGTTTTAGGACCGGCAGAGAAGATAACTGAGAAGGAAGTTGAGGAAGCGATAAAAGCAATGAAGAGTGGAAAAGCGGGAGGGCCGACGGGAGTTGTGGGAGATATGTTGAAGGCAGCAGGAAGTTGGGGTGTGAAGAGAATGACAGAGATCTGCAATTTGGTGGTGAAAGAAGGCCGCATTCCAGTGAATTGGGAACTGAGTACCCTCGTCCCTCTATACAAGGGGAAAGGTGACCCTCTGGAGTGTGGCTCGTACCGAGCGATAAAGTTATTGGAGCATGGAATGAAGGTATTGGAAAGGGTGTTGGAGAGGAGGATAAGGAAGAAAGTGAAGATCGACGAAATGCAGTTTGTATTTTTGCCAGGAAGAGGAACGACAGATGCGCTTTTCATTGTGAGGCAGTTGCAGGAGAAGTACATGGATAAGAGGAAGAAGTTGTTTTTTTGGGTTTGTTGATCTGGAGAAAGCATTCGATAGGGTTCCACGCAAAGTATTGACATGGGCATTGAGGAAGTTAGGAGTGGAGGAATGGTTGATCAGAGTAGTGATGGCAATGTACAAAAGAGCACGCACAGCTGTAAGGACGAAGGACGGGAACAGTGGTGAGTTTGAGGTGAAGGTGGGAGTGCATCAGGGGTCGGTACTAAGTCCACTACTATTTGTAGCTGTGATGGAGGTGCTGGCTCAGACCGTAAAGGAGGGTTTACCGTGGGAGTTGTTGTATGCAGATGATCTGGTGTTGATTGCGGAAAGTATGGATGGACTGAAGGAAAAGATGAACAAGTGGAAGGAATGTATGGAGACAAAAGGTCTGAAGGTGAATATCGGAAAGACAAAGGTGATGGCAAGTGGTAAAGCATGTGGTGAGGTGGAAAGAACTGGGAAGTGGCCCTGTGCTGTGTGTAGGAAGGGTGTCGGAGTGAACTCCATTCAGTGTACAATGTGCGCTGAGTGGGTTCATCAAAAATGTAGTGGTCTGAGAGGGTCATTAACCAGTGTGGCAGCTACATTCAAATGTAAGGTGTGCACAGAGGGAGCTGCAGATGGAGGAAATGTTGAGTTGGATCTTGGAGACGGCGTGAAGCTGGAAGGTGTGAAAACATTTTGCTACCTCGGAGACATGCTGAATGGAGAAGGTGGATCAGACTCGGCAACGGTTGCTCGAGTGAGATGTGCATGGAAGAAGTTTCGGGAACTGAGTGGCGTGCTGATGAGGAGGAGAGTGTCGCTGAAGCTGAAGGGAAAGGTGTATGCTGCATGTGTGAGAAGTGTTATGATTTATGGGAGCGAGACATGGGTAATGAACGTAGAGCAGCAACGAAGGCTGGAAAGGGTGGAAATGCGAATGGTTCGATGGATGTGCGGAGTATCGTTGAGAGAGAGGAAGACAAATGATGAATTGCGAAAGATGATGGGAATATTGCCTGTGATTGATGCTGTGAAGAGGAACAGGTTGAGATGGTTTGGTCATGTATTGAGGAAGGATGAAAGTGACTGGTTGAGAAGAGTGATGGAAGTTAATGTAGAAGGAAGTAGAGGACGGGGAAGACCGAGAAAGACTTGGCTAAAGATGGTGGAAGAAGAAATGCGGGCAAGGGGGTTAACAAGGAGAGATGCAGAAAATAGGGCAAAATGGAGAAGATTGTCATGGGGACTGCAAGGCTAACCCCCGCTCTAGCAGGGAACATGGCCTTAAAATGCATGTTGTTGTACTGTCTCACGAGCTCACAGTAAATCAACCATTGTTGACCCGGCCCCGGCTTTGGACTCAACTCCGACCGAAGAGGCATGGCGGGACTTCAGAGCATTGCGGGCTGCCTGGAAGCCGAATGCTCTAGGCCCCAACGCGTCACATGCAGACACCATGACCTACCTAAGGGCGGTCTCTCTCTTTATCTCGAAGGGTAGGGCTTGACTGCTGCTGACCGTCTGTGCCACAGCCCTAAGCCACCCGAGGATGATGTTACGGATGATGAATCCGATGATGATGTGGACCACTCGCGTGAGTCTGATACTGATGTTTATGTCTCAATGACGGCTTTGCCTCTTTCTGCTTCACAAGCTCACCTCTGCTCCTTAAAGTCTCGCAGTAGTTCAGTCGTCACTGACCCACTTTTGGATGCCGACCCAACACCGGACCCGACTGCAAATCCGGGCTTGGGTGGCAAGGAACTCGACAATGACAATGCTCCGAGCTCCGATTCTGATTGCTTCGACGATTCATTCATGGATAATGACGATGGAAGCAGCAACTTACCGTGGGTGCACGATAAGTCGTCCAACAGTCGCTGTATCAACATCGGAGATCCAGTGTTTGCCCGAAATTTTGGTGCAGGTGCGACGTGGCTACCGGG